>NW_027397118.1:160675-161018 GCF_003265705.2 Callorhinus ursinus | reverse complement strand
CGCCGCTCCCGCTGCTGCCCCTGCCGGCGCGGAAGAGCCTCGGCGGGCTCGGGGCGGGCCGCCGCCCCCAGCGGGGCGCGGGCGGGATGGGCGCGGGGGCGCGGCCTCCGTCCCCCGCCCCCAGCAGTCGCGCCGCCGCCTGGCGGGCGAGGGCCCGGGCCGCAGGCTCTGGGGCCCGGCACCCAGCATGACCGTTCGCCGACAGCCCAGCTCGGCGGGGCCCGCGGACGCGGCCAGTCGAGCAGAAGCGTTACTCTGGCCCGACGGCGCTGGCGGGCGGTCGAGCCCAGGCAGTGTGGCGGGTACGCAGGGCGCGGGGACCCGGACACTCGGCCCTTGATTT
>NW_027397118.1:107210-160575 GCF_003265705.2 Callorhinus ursinus | reverse complement strand
CCCCCCCCCCCCCCGTCCCGCTTAAGCAGGTTACTACCCCTGAGCACCCCTGTGGGCCTAGCGGCTTCCCGGATGGTCCAAAGAGATGCTGCTTAGGGACTAATAGAGGACCCTCAAAGAAAGAATATAATCGGTCTTTTTTCTCGCCAGTAAGGTTATCTTAAGTTTCTGTTGTGTACTAGTAGCCAGAAGCAGAGTCTAAAATGGACTTGATCTAGCAGGAAATGAAAATGTGTTCCCTCATACCCCAGGTAGGTATATAAAACAGTGCAGCTTCTTTGGAAAGTTCCTCAAAAAGTTAAAACACACGGGTAACCATTTGACCTAGGGATTCCACTCCTAGGCATATACCCAAGAAAAATGGCAACAGCTCAAAACAAAATTTGTACACAAACTTTGGTAACAGCATTATTCATAATAAATAGCCAAGGGTGGAAACAAGCTAATGTCCCTCAAGTGATGGATGGGTAAGTAAGGTATACTCCATACAATGGACTGTTACTCAGCCATGAAGGTGAATGAGGTACTGACACATGCTACAACGTGGAGGAATCCAGAACTTGTTAGGTGAAAGCAGCCAGACACAAAAGGCTACACGTTGCGGTTCCATTTATATGAAATATCCAGAATGGGCAAATACATATACAGACCCAGAAGGCAAAATAATGGTTGCTGGGGGGGGGGGGGAACAGGGATGAGGGAACTGGGGGATAAAAGCAAAATATGGATTTCTTTTTTTTTTAATTGTGCTGTCAGCTCCACAACTCTGAATATACTAAAAGTCCTTTCGTTGTACACTTTCATAAAGCTGTGACCAAAAAAAAAAAAAAAGCTTGGGGGTCTTATTCCTCATTGTATTTCCAAGGCCTAGAATTGTGCCTGCTCCAGAGTGGGTGCTCACTATTTGTTGAATCTTACAAATTTTCAAAAGAAAAGGACTAAACCATTTTTGAGTCTCTTTAATGCCTAATATTCTAAAACTCTACTAATTAGAAAACAAAGACCTCTCAAAGTTATTACCATCCACTCTGGAATTTTTAGAAACATCCTATTCAAAAGCCTGTGATGGAACAAAACAATTTGGCTGGAGGGCGGGGGGGGCATGGGTTACTCACACACACACATTTTAAAGTAGGCTTTACACCCAGCATGGAGCCCAACAAGGGGCTTGAACTCACAACCCTGAGCTTGAGGCCTGAGCTGAGATCAAGAGTTGGATGCTTAACCCACTGAGCCACCCAGGCACCCCTCTGAAGGATTTTTTTTTTTTTTTTTTTTTTTTTAAGCATGGTCAAAACCCGCCTTCTAAAATCAATTCGTGTTTCTGGTTCTTTGCACTGTATCCTACTCCATGAGAGGACCTGGGGAGGAGGCAAGACACAGAGGAATGAACACTTAGTGCGCCCAGGAAGGCTGGACATAGGTACAGGGACGACCTTTCTCAGTTGAGTCCTAAAGCCCAGTGTGGCAGGAAGGCAACCACACCAAACCTTAAGGGGCCCGTCCAGCTTAGACAAGAAGAGTATCTTGAAGCTAGAGCTCTCTGCACTCCCACCCTCATTTCAGAATACCACTTATGCTTTCTGGATTCCTTGGAGACTTTGAGTTGGCCCCCCCAGTCTCCCAATAATGACTAAGAGACTGAATTTTCTGTCGTCTTTATAGGATGGTGGCTCTGACTTGGCTTGATTTAAAGGAAATTTTTAAAAAGTATCAATTCAGACAAACCAGCTTATGTAGATTAAGAATCACACCTAGATACTTTACTGTTATTTACTTTTAAATATCTGAAATCCTTTCATATTTATGACTTCATTTGATTTTCACCATTCTTTGAGAAAGGCTGAGTAGTTTTGTTTTTTTTTAAGGCTGAGTAGTTTTGTTGTTGTTAGAAGATTCTCAACATCCTAGAAACTGAACTACCTTATCTAAACAATAACCTTAAGTGTACTCCCACAGAACTCTGGGTGTTTCATTAGCCGGACCAGTGTGTTCCACTACTAAATCTAGCAGAGGGGGAAACGATAACCAACTCAAGTTGCAGGAGAAAAAGTAAGTTAATGGGTATATTTCAATTTTTAGCCTTTCTTTCATAACTTTTCATAGCTTTTTGGTACCTGCAATATACAAGCAGTAAAACTTCCATAGAAACTTTCTAATAACTTTATCAGGTTTTGTTCAACTTTTGTTCAGATACAAAACCTTGAGGCTGTGATCTTATGACACAGGTGTTCTCATCTTTTGGGTACACGGTTTCTATTTAAGATGCTGAAATTACATTACACAGTATTACATAAGCAGCAAGCACAGTGTCACAGAACATGACTTCCAGGCAAGTCTGAGGGAAAAAAAGCCTAAAGGAACCAACACAGAGATTTATAGATGAGGAAACCGAGTCCCCCAATGATACAATACAGCAAAATCGTGTGCCAACTTCTAAATCCCAGTCTTCAGGTTCCAAATCCAGGGATTTGGAACTTCACAATGCAGGAAACTAGATCTGCCTAAGATCACAGCTAACACACAATGGGGGAGCGCCAGAGAGGGCAACATCAATGTCCCAGTTCTTCAGACCCTTGCTATTCTGTCAAGTGTCTCTTACCTAATGGCCCTTGGCCAACAACAATGAAAAAGAACCGTTTTCTAATGGCACACTAAGGTTAGAAGCCACACACAATCAGAGTCATTCTGTTTTATTTTTTTAATTGAAATGAACAATAAAATAAAATTTAAAAAGAACAGTGACCATTGTAATCAAACTTTTACTTTACAAATATAAAAATATAACCAAAACTTCAGTTTCTTTTATACATTTTAAGTGTAATGCCATAAAAATTCTCAAAGCCAAACCATAAATGATGCTAGTACACTATGATGTAAACACAGTAACCAAGTTTTAAGTTTGTAAATGCACTGATCTTTCCCTCAACAGATAACATAATACATTTTCCCAATTCTTCTCTAGTCCTATGGTACAATTCATCACTAAGATACAAATTACACCTAAACTGGCTTCATTAAGACTCACTTAGGTTTTAGTCAGTTTTTTGTTTTTGTTTTTTGTTTGTTTTTTCACAAAAACAAGCTTGATAAATACGAGCTAATATTAAAATGTGTTTTATGGCTCAAGTCAAATTCTAATTATTATGTTTCTCATCACATCTGAACAACAAAGGAAAACTACTTGAAATGAGTCCAGTTTAACCCAAATAATAAATGATGCAAAACAAGTGGAATAATTATAGGAAATCAAACCTTTGCTACGGAAGCGGACTTGTTATACAGTCAAAAACCACTAAGGCTTCTCTGGCGAAGCAACATAAAAAACCGCACACCCTCTGAAGCAGTCTTAGTGAACGGCACGTACTGTCCCGAACACTATGAAACAGTAAAAACATTTAAGTCTGAGAAATTCTGACGTGGAAAAGCTACTCCAAGCATTTCATCTCAAGTGACTGAGCAAGTACTTAAAAAATATAGTCATTAAAAACCTGAGAGCTTAAGAGTCACATCATTTAAGAAAGGAAATTTTAAGTTGCTTGCTTGCTGGCCTGTTGAATTTAGAGGACCTCTACCTCTCACTTTAATTAAGCATGGAAGAAAACAAACTGGCTAATTTGGCTATATTTCATATGCCAATAAATGCTAATTTAATGGAACCTGTAAATAAAATAACTGAACCACAATAAGCTAAGACAATGATAAAAAATAAGAACTCTCCCTGATCTGCTGTTAAAAGTACAAATTCATAAACAGAATTATCACAATGCCATTTTAAGCATTATCTACTTACTAAAAAATCACAATAGTCGTCATCACTTAGGAAAAAAAAATAAATTTCACTTTTCTTCAAAGGGATGTCAATTCTAATTATGACTGAAAACATTTGATTAAAACTTTTAGTGTTATCCCCCAACATATAGATGACTGACTCAAGCACTTATACTGCGAAGTAATGATCCAGAAAGACTTTCTAGGTCAAAGCTTATGTTGCAAAGGACATGAGTAGCTTCAAATCAGATCTCAACTTATACAGCATTTTATAATAACACCAAGAAAAAGTCCACTTCTTTCCACCCTCCCCAAGTGGCAAGCGCTAGCACATCTGAAATGTGGTTACTATAGCTTTTCACTTGGATGCCAGAAGCAACCATAGAAAGTGGGCTGGATCAAGCTGTTTCCATCTCTGCCTTCCCCAATCTTGATAAGGCTCAGCTAACCAGTGAACTCACCAGTAAAATTATAGTAAATTATAAATATGCTAATGTAAATCACAGGGGGAGGGGGGAGACTAGCCCTTGAGGGAAGAGGACTATCTACAGAATTAGGGGCTTTTAAGGAAATCACGAATTATTTTTGGTCCTAGAGCCTGTTGCTAACCTACTAAGCATGAGCATGATCACAATCACAACTTGACACAACCTTGTGAAGGCTTGAGGGGACCTCAGCTAAATAAACTTGAACCTTTATTGACAGAGATGTTCTTGGTCTGATTTTCTCGTCTAAATAGGGAAGAATTTACAATATACCTTTCAACTCACCAAATATTTAAGAGACAAGGCCTGTGATCCTATCATAAAGATGTAAGAACTAATCAGCAGTTCACTTCTGTCTATCTCTTAAAACAGCTACCTCTCTTCTTTAAGTAGCTGCATCTTACAAGACCTCCTTTTCATTAAGCCTATAGTCAACACGTTTGTTATAAGGCATGCACAACATACTCGGACCATTATGCAATGACACAGCCAGCACACTCCTTTGCCCTAAGAATAATTTTTTATTCCCCAAAACCTGACCCTAATTTAGCAGTGTTATTTTAAAAAACTTTAAAATTTGGCATTTTTCCCGCAGGCTGACAAAATCTATCCCCTAACCTGTCTTTAGATTTGTTGATTCAAATTATCCCAAAATATTTTTGAAAAGGCTTGTCACTTGCTAAAACCAAATTTTCATTTCTATGGATATAAACTGAAATAACTAACTTGGTAATCCAAGAGTTCAAAACTTAACAGACCCACTTTTAAAAACTTCCTTCACAGATCACCATTTTACCATGGCCCTCAGAATAACAAAACCACATAATTTCACAGCAACACAAATAATTAACACCCCCATTATATGAAGGAAAAAAGTCTCAGCTCTCAAAAAGGCCTCTTTTTATACCAATTCCCATGAGTTTCCCTAATCTAGCCAATTTTAATGGCTTCCCATATGTTTAAGGTCTGTTGCTTGTGAACAAAGGTCTGAATATATCAGTATGAAATGTACCAGTTAGTAATATACTGGGAGCTCTGCTGTAGTACAACTCAAAGTGTACTATTTGGTTCAGGAGTTGCACCTTGGGACTCCATCAAGCAAATCTCGTTCCCAAAAGTAACAGAAGTTCCTCATCACAAAAATCTAGAACACAGTCTTGGAGTATATCCCCAAAATGGCATCCAAACAAGGGTCCCATATACTCAACTGACCTAAACCTGCCATTGTCTCTTAACATCACCAGCCTAGGAGCAGGGGGAAAAAAACAGTCCTCACCTGTAAGAATTTTACAAGTTTAATGTGAAAAATAAAAAAAAAAAAAAAATACAAATAGAAAGAAGTTCATATTCTTTAATGTTGTACAAAAAAGTATGAGTAGAACCAAAAGTAAGTTAAACATTATCACATTTGTTTACACCACTATCGAGTTCTTCATATTAACTTTACTATTCAAACAACAGAAAGTAGGGAGCAATTTAGGGACTGGGAAAGAGATAAAAACCAAAACAAACTTTTCTACCATGTTTATTCTACACTGTGCATAGCTGTGCTCACAGAGACGGCTTCTTTTACTTCTCCACTGGGCAGGAATTCAGTTGTATATAAAATTGAACCTGAATTTTAGAAAGAACAATATCTTTATTAAAAACAGCATTATTTACAAAGTATTTTTTATCTTAGATGATAAAGAAATTTGGACATTTCTACACTCCCTTGACATTTTTGGCATTTTCTCACACCAAAACATGCTTTTCTCTCACCTGGCTCGTCTTACACATTAAGTAACAGTGTTGTTGAATACTTACAATTAAAAAAAAATTTAAGAGTACGCATTTGATTAATTATCCACTAAAAAGTTCCTTGAGAGAAGGAAAATTTTTATACCTCATTGTATTATGCCACTCAGCACAGTTCCCGATACCTGATAAACGGTGTTCAAATAAATGAATTATATGACTCTTTTTCATATCTCATACCTCAACTTTTAACCCAGCAGCAGACCAGAAGAGGAGCAAAAGATAAAGTTTGGTAAGTGTAACAAAATGGAAAGAACCAATTTCATACTCAACAAGCTTTCACAGAAGGCCAAAATCACTACTGGAACTGTTTTTGAACTAACATTTATTAGGCATTTACCAGGTGCCTGGCACTGTTCTAAGCACTTTATATGCATTTTTTCACTTGCTCTTCACAATTCTATGAAGTGGGGACTACCACCCTGATTTACAGGTGAAGGTTAAATAAGCAAATAGGCATAATCGTTTGTCCAAGGTCACACTGCCAGAAGTTATTAAAGGTGGAATTTAAAAAAAAAAAAAAAAAAAGGTGGAATTCAAATCCAAACACTGCCCACAGCATCTATATTCTTAGCCACCACATTGTTCTGTGACTCCTATCTATAGAAGACTCTAAGGACCTCAACCAGTACAAGTCAACTTTTTTTTTAAATGCATTTCTTATACCTCTATCAGCCAACAACAACAACAAAAAAACAAGAACAAAAAACCAAACTCCATGTATGTAAAAATTCAGGACTTAATCCCACATATCCCAGTAGACCTAAATACAGCATATTTCTAAGAGGAAAGAGAACATATTACACCAAGAGATTCAATTCTCCACATTTTCATATAGGTACTTCCCCTCAATTTTATTATATAGTGCTGACTGCCATTTTACCATCTCTTCTCTGAATGCAGACCTCAAACTTAACAGTAACAAAAATATCAGATGTGGGGCAGAGCACTCACCCAAATATCAGAATGTCATGCTGCAACTTGAAAGTCTGGGGATACTTTTAGTCAGTCATATTTAACCTATGGCTTGTACATACACTAAAAATCCATCTACAGTCTTAGTTTCCTTGAAGACCAAAATTCATAACTATTCCTTCTCAAGCAGTTCAGAATATTTTAAATTTGGCAATTTAGATGAATCAGCCACAAAATGTTCAACTTCCCATACCTGCTCAGAAGCTGAGGGAGACTAGAAATGATGGGTCCATATCCTGGTGCATTATCATATAATTCAAACAACGGTGCAGCTACAAGCTTGTAATTTTTAGGGACTGCAAACAAGGCTAAAATAAAACAAAACAGTATTCATTTCCTGTAAATTCTTACATAATCACTGCTTAAAATTCAT
This sequence comes from Callorhinus ursinus, assembly GCF_003265705.2. NCBI lineage: Eukaryota > Metazoa > Chordata > Mammalia > Carnivora > Otariidae > Callorhinus > Callorhinus ursinus. Next base: position 153,174 of record NW_027397118.1, on the reverse strand, counting down.
TTATAAAGTAATCACCAGTTTTACATTTGAGAAAGTTTTGCGGAAAAAGATAATCCTCTTTAATACACTTTGGTTGTATCTTTCAAGCAAAGTTCATAGCGATAACAACCAAGAGCACCTTATAAGTGCTGGCCCTGGGAACAAGGGGAGAAGAGAAGAGCCTTCGGGTTTATAATTTATTTTGAATTCCATTTTAAGACTGTGACAAGAAACAATTATTTGTTAAAATGTACAAAAGACCTAAAGGTGGTATTTAAAAAATTAATTCCTCTGTCCCCTAAAAGTTTTAGTTTATCATAATGTGAATATCAGTACCAGAAGCTAAACAGCTATTTTAAAATACTACAATCTGTTATTTTAAGGCTCTAGTTAACCTTCCCCCTATAGCATGACTGGCACACCTCTGAGAAGAACTAGTTAATTCTGGGGCGCCTGGGTGGCTCAGTCGGTTAAGCATCTAACTCTTGATTTTGGCTCAGGCCCCTGCGCTCAGTGTGGAGTCCACCTGAGATTCCCTCTCTCCCTCTGCCCTCCCCCTGCTTATGCTCACCCTCACACTCTCCCAAATAAATAAATAAAATCTTTAAAAAATAAATAAATAAAATCTTTTAAAAAAAACAGTAGTTAATTCGGTATATACATAGTATATGTTTTTTTCTTTAAGTTTTTTTATGTTAATCACCATACAGTCCATCATTAGTTTTTAATGTAGTGTTCCATGATTCATTGTTTGTGCATAATACCCAGTGCTCCACGCAGAACGTGCCCTCTTTAATACCCATCGCCAGGCTAACCCATCCCCCACCCCCCTCCCCTCTAGAACCCTCAGTTTCTCAGAGTCCATCGTCTCTCATGGTTCGTCTCATAGTATATGTTTTTGTTTTCACAATAAATCCAAAAATTCAAGGAACTTGGAGGAAACACAAATTTAAGTATTCTTGAAATTACTCTACAAGTTTTCAGATGGCTGCACTCTAAAACAAAAAACTTACCTTTCTCTTGTAGTTGAACCAAAAACAACTTCTTATGTTCCTTAGGTTTTGTAATATGTGCAGGAATATATGGGTACTAAAATCACAAAAGAGAATAATTTGCATTTGCCAAGACATCCCTCATACCTCCATGCCTTTATTTATCAACTTCTCCCATTTCAGACATTATCAGAGACCATGTTCCTCATAATCCCAACACAATTTAACATGTATCCTGTGGTTTCATTTATTTCTTCATATGCCTCTTTCCCAATACAGCATAAACTGCTGGGAGAAACAGAACTCCTTCTAGTCTTCCCTTTACCAGAACCTGGTACCTAACAGATGTTCTAATAGATAAATGCTTAATAAATACAACATAATGAGTAGTAAACCATTCAACCATTCAAATCAATTAAATAAGTAGTCAAAGGATTTACAGCTTGAGAAATTTATAACCCAATGAAGTTTACTATATTAGAAGTTTATATATGGCCTGTGAGGTATCTGAGAAGACACTCCTCCCCCAACAATGTCACATACACATACACACACACACACACACCCCAGATACATGCTTCAGAGTACCAGATGAGTAGTCTCAGTGGAGTCCTGTCAGCTAGAAAGAGTCAAGTTGCTTGTGAAAATGGAGAAAATATTTTGAAGAACTTAAGGGATTCTAAAGAGAATTAGAGAGAGGTGGTTGCTAGCTCAGAAAGAACCCTGGCATAGTGAATTTGAAAAGTCAGAGATAGAGAACTCACCTGCACCTCCCCACATACATTCAAAAAATCTACTTTGGCTTTGGGAGTTGTATTTGAGAGCAGGGGAATTGGAAAATGCTGAAAATAGATATAAGGGTACAGTAGGATAAAACAGAGGTGGCCAAAAGGAGGAAACATCACCCGCATTTTATGTAAGAACTTACACTGAGAAGCTACATGTCTTTCCCAAGACTACACAACTAAGTAGTGATACCAGGATTCAACCTCATCTATTCAACCCTTATCTAATGGTAAAAGCCTATTATTTCCCACTATGCTACCCCACTGGATATCCCAGTATTCAAGTTAGAAAAATGATACACCAGAACCATCCCTAAGGTATGATGAATGAAGACAACTGTCCCAGGCTGTGGAGGTGCCCTACACGATCATGAAAACCAGGCACAGTGGCAATGACAGACACAGCGGTGAGTAGCAGTTTGAACAGCACAGGCTACAGGACACCTGTGGTTCACATACAACAAAAGCTCCTAAACCATGACCAAACCAAAGTGACTGGCATTACCCCAATTGTCTTCTACTCGTGGCTATTTGTTCCTTTTCTTTTAATACTTTCTTCTCCAGTCTTCATCTTGGGAGTTTATTTTAAGCCAACTGCACTTTATACAAAAAGACAGGGAGATGGTGTCATGCTCTTTTCCCGCTGACACCTAACCAATACTCAAGTGTATTAAATAAACACACAACACTTACGTTATATCTCATGCTAGCAGAGCCAACCCTAGGGTTCAGTCAATGAAAGGAACTGTCCTAGGACTTTCGTAGGGGAGATGAATGAGGGGAGTATTCAGTAGCCAAGAAAAACTTCTGTGTTATTACTGAGCTTCCAGTTTGATTAAAAGAATGTTCAGAAACCAAAAAAACATTAAGTTATCATTCTATGTATCTTTGGACCAGGAACTTCACTATTTCCAGATGAAATTATACTTTCTTAAAGCCAAGACAATTTTCAGGGCATGAGTACTAACACCAGCTTCCACAGTGCCTTCTCTTCCTATCCCTCCGCTACACTACAGAGTCAGAAGGAAGAGGCAGATACAATCATCTTTTGTTTGGCTGGTATTTTGTAGAATTCTTAACCTGGAACATCTTGTCATGTGAAGAAGCTATCTAAGTCATAGAGCCTTGTCAACAGGATTCAGGATCAGAGGCTCCCATCAGTCAAAGGTAAGAAAATTTGAGCTCAGTACCATTATCAATCATTACAATATATTAAAACACAATGAATGTATTTAAATCCATGAGGTCATAGGACACTTTAAAAAGTCACTGAACCAGATGCTTTTTGTGCCCCTCATCACCACCCACCTCAGATCTCATCCCACCTCAGATTTCAGGGCAGCTGTGTTGGAAAGTGCCAGAAAGCTCCCAGCTTGCTGCCACTGTCTCACTCTCTGCTTTTCAGCCTCAAAGCATTTCCAAAGCCCCAGAAAATCTCACAACCAGTGCTCCGACTCAACGTGAAAGTGCAAGGGAGTTAATACAACCCTTATCCAATGGAGTAGGAGTCTCCAGCCTTCCATCCTTCTAATGGAACAATTTTAAGGTCCAATCCACATGGTTCCTCACAGTCCTTAGCAGGATCAACCCAGCTGCCCACAGTTGTAATAAAATCAATTATGTACCCTTTTTTTTGCCTACTGCTGTTTCTGGTCTCTCTATCCCATCAGTCTTACCAGTCTACTACTTTCTGGGATCACTTCCCAAACTATCTGTACCCAAGTCTTTGTCTTATTCTTTCTTTTGAATAAAGTCTTCGAAGGATACTAATAAATTAGCTCATTCTTCTGAAAAGACGCATCTATTCTTTCCTATACAAACTATACCTCAGGGTAACTAAACAGTTGATGAGAGAAGTTTCCCTTAATAAAAGGCTCACAACCCTAATGAATTAATACACCCAAGAAACTATTATCTATGAGCTGCTAACATTACAAAAAGAGACAACCAGACATTATAAAACTTTTGATGGAAACGCATGATACTGTCTGTGAGGGCCATTCCCCAAGATGACCCCCAATGGTGCCTGTCTCCTGGTATCCACACCTTTGTGTAGTCCCCTCCCACAATGTACTATGTTGACTTGTGTGACCGATAGCATACAGCAGAAGTCACGGTATGTCACTGCCAAGATTAGGTTACACGGACCACAGCTTTCTACATGGGCATGCTCTCTATCACTGTCTCCACCTTGGATCTCAAGCTCTCGGGGAAGCCAGCTGCCTTACTGGGAGTTACCCTATAGAGATGCTCTCATGGTAACAGAGAGAGGCCTCAGGTCAACACCCAACAAGGAACTGAAGCCTCCAGTCCAACAGTGCAGGAAGAGAGGCCTGCTAACAAACACATGTGTGAACCTGGGATCAGATCCTTCAACCCCAGTCCAGCCCTGAGGTGATGTAATCCCAGCCAAGAGCCTGACCATAACTTCATCAGAGACCATGAGCCAGAACCACCTAGCTAGACAGCTCCCAGACGCCTGACCCTGAGAAATTAAGATAACAAATGTCTGCTGTCTTAAGCTGCTAAGTTTGGGGGTAATTTATTATGCAGCAATAACTAATATACCACATATGGTGAGCCTTATACTCCCCCACGAGCCAAATCCAGTCTCTTGATCTAACTACCAGTTTATAGGACAGAAATGAAAGAACTGTAAGTTCAATGACAACCGGCAGATGCAATCAGCAATGGTAACACAAAGGATTTTAAAAAGCTTGTTTTCATTAACAAATAAATTATGAGGAAAAAAAGAGAACTAGGAAACTGACCAGTCAAAAGAGACTTAAAAGACTATCCTAATTCAAACAAATTAGAGAACAAAATAAAAACTTGAAACTAGTCAGTTACACATATTTAATGCTGTTATGAAATAATTTCTTACTCTTAGTGTGAGAATGTGAACTGTGTTGTTTTTATTTAAAGAGACTCTTATGTTTTAGAGACGTGTACTGAAATATTTACATCTGACATGATGCCTACGATTTGTTCCAAAATAATCCAATGTGAGGGCAGGGGAAAAGGCGTGGCAGGTGAAGTCTGACCATGAGTTGCTAACTGTTGAAGGTGGAAGACAGGTAATGGGATTCATGTACTTTCATTTATTCCTACTTTTGTATGTTGGAAATTTTTCTTTAAAAGAAAAAAATGCTTGGTTTTTAAATTTTTTATCTAAACTAATGAGAGAGAAAGTCAAATTCTGCTATACTCTTTTCAAAAGGCTGGAATTAAAGTAGTTTTCTACTTCCCCAAATGCCCAGCAAATAGAAATGAGCATTGACCTGAGGAGGTTCAAAATTTGGTCTCCACCAGTTACCAATGCAGTCATCAATGACCCAGTCTTGCAGGACTCCATCTTGACGACCCAGTATCTATCAAAAAGAAATAATACAGTCAGTAAACAACTAAATATACCTACCCATGAATATCCTTCTTTTGTAAGATACAGATTTCCTCTTTATAATTTCTTGTCTATTATTATCTGTCACTTGGCCCAGGACATAACTATTAGTCCCAAAATGGCAATCTAGCATCAACCTAGGACCAACAAATCTGTTGTTATACCCTGACCACACATGAAAAACCAAAGGTGACCAATTTCTTACATCAATGCCATACATACAATAGTTTTAAATGACTACCTAACTAAATTATAGAAAAAACTTTCATTTTTATAAATCTGTGTGGCATATTAAACTTGTTATTTTAATCAAAATTATACTGTATAAGTTTTAATTGGTCAAACATGGTTTTACAAGGTTTACAATGAGAAAGAGAAGTTCCCTGGCCTGCTTTCCCCATTTCCATTGGCTGTAACTTTCAACTCTCAGCGGTTTTTCCCCATACTTGCCTCTATTTTTACAAGCATTCACCTTGTTTTTAAAGAAACTGTTTTAGTTTCAGAAGGTTGCTGGAGGGGAGGTGGGGGGGATGGGCTAGAGAGAAGGTGGGTATTAAGGACACTAGTGATGAGCACTAGGTATTATATATGTAAGTGATGAATCACTAAATTCTACTCCTGAAACTATCAACACTGTATGTTAACTAACTAGAATTTAGATAAAAACTTGAAACAAACAAAAAAAAGTTTTAGTTTCAGATTTACAGAAAAAAATGCAAGATGGTACAAACTTCCTATGTATCCCACACCCAGTTCCCCCTATTTACATCTTACACAACACATTTGTCACAACTAATGAACCAATACTGCTACTTTATTAACTGAAAGTGAATACTTTATTCAGATGTCCTTAGTTTTTAAACTAATGTCCTTTTCCAGTCCCAGAATCTCCTCTAGGCTACTACATTTTTCCTATAGACTGTTAACAGTTTCTCAGTTTCCTTGTTTTTTGATGATCTTCACAGTTTTGAGGAATACTAATCAAGTATTTTGTAACATGCCCCTCAGTTAGACTGGTATTATGGATTTTGGGGAGTTTGGAGAGGAAGACCACCAAACTAAAGTACCATTCTCATCTCATCATGTCAAGGGCATGTTATACAGACAGGATTTTTCACTGATGTTAACCTTGATCACCTGGCTGACATACTGTTCATCAGTCTCTCCACTATAGTTACACTTTTCATGCATTCTTTTTGGTCATTTCTTGATTACTTTATATTTTTATAAACCTAAAGAAGCAATTAATACCCTCTACTACTGTGAGTGAGAATGTGGATCTTTTTTTTTTTTTTAAAGATTTTATTTATTTATTTGACAGAGAGAGACACAGCGAGAGAGGGAACACAAGCAGGGGGAGTGGCAGAGGGAGAAGCAGGCTTCCCACTGAGCAGGGAGCCCGATGCGGGGCTGGATCCAGGACCCTGGGATCATGACCTGAGCCGAAGGCAGACGCTTAACGACTGAGCCACCCAGGCGCCCCTGAGAATGTGGATCTTAAAACTGTATCCTCCATTCATACTTTCTCTTCCACTATCCTACCATTATCAATATTTAGTTAAGTCTACATTCAGTATTTAAATTACTATGACTAGGTGACTCAGGCACACCAGAGTGTTTAGTAAACTATAATTGCATTTCTTACTATACAACTATCCTTTTCCTTTAGTTAGTAACTGTTTCATACATGTATCATTCACTATCACTACTTCACATTCTCCCAAGAACTTAAATTTCTTCTCAATTCAAATGCCAATTATTCTGTCAATTTCATTTTTCCCCAGGAGACACTTTTCTATCACCCGCTCTGTCTTAGATGCTCTCTCAGCCCTGCCTCGCAAATGGAGTCCTAGGGCTTCCCTCTGTCTCTCTTCCATGTTGTTAGATCCTCTCTATATTTTGAACCCTGTATCTTCTTAGTTTTTTCTTTCATTTTGGTGGTGAACACCCTCCAGCAGCTTCCTGAGAAAAGTTACAAGAGAGATACTTCTGGAAACTCTGTATGTCTGGAAAGAATTACCTGCACACTTGATTTATGGTTTCATTAGACAGAGAATTCAATGGCAGAAATCATGCTCTCTCAGAATTATGAAGGCATGTTACAAGACCTTTTAACGTCCGGTATTATTTCTAGGAAGTCAATACCATTTCTGTTGATGCTTTGTATTTAACTCATGTCTCCCCTCCACTCCCCAACTTTGGAAGTTTTTAGGATCTTCTCTTTATCCTTACTGATTTAAACTTTCATGATGATATGCCTTTGCATGATCTTTTAACATTCATAATAAGAGGGCAGGCCAGCAGGTCTTTTCAATCTGAACACTCATGTTAAATTCGAATTATTGCTTTGATATTCTTCCTCTGCTCTATTTATCTATAATCTATTTTGGTCCTTCTAGAATGACCCACTAATTTTATCTTTTCTCACCTTTGTTTTACCTTTTCATCCTACTTTCTAGATTTCCTCAATTCAATCTTTTAACCCTCTACTGAATGTTTTGTTTCTGCTAACATTTTTTCAACACTCACGGGTTCTTTCCCATTGGCTGAATAGTCGTTTTTATGGCCCAGTGTTCCACAGATGAGCTATCTCCTCTCATCACATCAAGAATATGTATTATAGGGGCGCCTGGGTGGCTCAGTTGTTAAGCGTCTGCCTTCGGTTCAGGTCGTGATCCCAGGGTCCTGGGATCAAGCCCCACGTCGGTTTCCCTGCTCAGCAGGAAGCCTACTTCTCACACCTGCTTCTCTCTCCCCCACTCCCCCTGCTTGTGTTCCTGCTCTCGCTATCTCTGTCAAATAAATAAATAAAATCTTAAAATATATATATATTTATTATAATTTTATTTATTGATTGCTGAATTTTCTGTTTCTGTTGAGTTCCTTTTGCTTCTTTTGATCTTTTTCAAGACACTTTCTCCAAAAGCCTGGCTCACAATTAAGGGTAAAGTACTAAGGTGCTTAGTTGTCACCTCTGAGTGATAGGGCCATTCTATTCTTTGGGAAGATTCCCAAATATCATCATCTGGAGGGGGTTTTTTGGACGGGTCACTTTCTCTAGAAACAAAACCTCCAACCTTCAGTCTGGGGTATGTAAGCTAGTTGTCACAATTCTATCAGTGTAGTAGAAATCTAGAAGTCTCACTATTCAGGATATAAACTCTCATTTATTCTCCTCATCCCTTCTACTTTTTCATTATGCTTAGTGTTCTGAGTCAATCTCTACTGACAATCAATCACCAGCCAATCTTTATCTAACTGGAAAGAGTGTGAAGACTATCTAGATACAGAAATACAGACTATCCATCAATCCAGTTTCCAATCCATGCATGCCCCCACTTTCATGGGCACATGGCACTTCCCATTCTTAAGCCTTTGTGGTGTTCTGAAGTGCTAGGTCCTGAGCTACTACCCCCCTGCTGGGTGGAGGTTTCCGCTAAGTCAGATGAGATTTGCCCATCTGCTTTTCTAGCTTCTAAAAATTCTTTTTTGCAATTGTCTCATTTTAAACTCCTTCAATCCTACTGAATTGCTATCTTTTAAAAACCCCTTCCTTTTTGGTGGATTTCTAAGAAGCACCTGAGTTAAGCAAGTAGGTTTAATCAGCCACATGTAAACAAAGTCCAAGCAGAGCACAGTATTTAAAACGTACGATGCACTTAAAAAAATACTGGAAAGATAAACCAATAGGTCAAAGTGGTAGAATTACAGGTGATTTTAGTTTTGTTTCTCCTGCTTGTCAGTATTTGCCAAGATTTTTGCACAGAATGTGTATTAGTTTTGTAATTAAAGAGGGAAGGATGGCGTGCTATTTGGCCTCAAGTCTTCAGAAACAGACATTAGAGTGACTTTTAAAAGGTAGCACAATTTAGGTAAAGCTTAAAAGATGCGTGCAAAAATGAAAATAGCTTAACAGGAATCACTCTTGTTAAAACCCTATAGCGGCCTACGCTGCAACAAAACTAACTGCATTCCAATCTCCAGCTCCATGACATACTAGCTGTAAACATCAAGCAAGCTACTTGAACCCTCTGGGCCCAGTTTCCCTATCGGTAAAATGGGATTATTAGTACTTCTCCCTAGGACTGTTGTGATGATTGAAGGAGCTCCTGCATGTAAAGCACTCAAAAAAGTGCCTAGCACAGTAAGTATTCGATAAATGTTGGCTTTTATTAACCATTATTGTTACATCAACACTTTAATGGAAAAAAATGTTAAGTTCTAGTTCAACTTACGGAAAATAAACATAGTACTAACACTCTGTTGTTTAAGTTTTATTTATTGAAAACTATTCAAAATAAGTTTAAAAAATAAAAAGATAAAAAGCCTCATTATCCATTCAGTTGATGATGTTCAGACGGGCAAGGATAAAACCACCAAAGCAGTTAAATGGAGAAATACCTCTGTCATTAAGCGTTTTAATCCTTCAACTTCATCTTCTCCTGGGTTAAGTTCACCACCTGGTCTGTATAAAGGTTAAGAATTTCAGCTTTCAACTTAAAACAATTTTAGGATAACAGGAAGAACACAATAATAGTTATTTCTATCATATAACTGAATAACACATATTTCAATGTCACATAAGGCAATCAAAGCAAACAAATGTCAAAAGGAGGAGGAAGAATGTGCTGTAAAGTTGAATTCATATTAACTCACCAGACTAACAGTGCACAAACCCTAGCTTTAAACGAACAAAATATGTAACATAACCTAACACAAACAACTTCTAGCCACCAGTCTATCCCACTCTCTTTTCTCTGGAAGGTAATCTGGTCATAATGGATTCTAGAAATGCCCAAGGAGGCAATGGACCACATTCTTTAGGTCTGAAAAATGGGGCATTCTTCAAGAATTCCAAACTAAGGATTTGAGACCTCTCTTTTTGGTACAATCTGGTCAAACAGTTGTACACTAAATGTATAATACAGAGATATTTATGAGTTTAAATGATAAAACTAAACAGTTACCTATAAAAATGTAAGTCATTTTAAGAACAGGAAACACCATTCATCCTAAGAAAGAAATAATACCACTTGTCCTTAGTAATGGTACAATGACATCTAGAAATTAAACTTGAACTAATTTGCTTCACGGGGCTTCTATCAGGCTCAGTTATTAACAACAATATACAGAAACATGCAGATTGCTAGGTAAGGAATAAATGAACACTACAGTGGAGAAAAATGACATGATTTTCTCTTTCTAAAGACTCCATTAACAGGATTGTTTATGGAAATAAATGACTAAGGTCTAAAATTGTCTTCCAAAGCTGCACAAAACAGCAATCCTATTAAAAGTTGTCTAGCTGTTAAATTCCAATGACACTTACAATTTGAAGAAAGTTGTTCCCAGCTGTAGCAGTAACACATGTGGTAGCCGGTGCTCATGTACAATCAGAACCCCTTCTACAGTCCTTCTCATTCCAATTTTATCAAATTCCTCCCTCATGCGCTGAAATCTGGCTGCAACAGAGCTGTCCTTCTCATAAAGGGGCTCTTTTGTGCCAAAAGTATAATTGGTAAGAGGGTACCTGTGATCCAAAAACAAGTATCTAACATGAGAACCGAAGACCGTAATTTACCATGACAGATACCAAACACATATAAGGAAACTGTGGTTTAAAAAAAAAAAAGTGTTCATACTATACTCAGAGAACCAGGTTTTGTCCAAAGTTATACAAATTAATGTGACAGCAGATATCAGAATCCAGCTCTGGACTTACAGTCCAGAGCTTCCATTACATCAAGTTGCTACACCACACTTAACTTCCAAGTATAGATAACACCACCCCTCTAGGCCCTCAAATGCTTAGAGAAGTGGCTATCTGGATATCTGCTAATCCTCTGGTTTTAGATCATGGCTGCTAGACTAACAGTGCCAACCTGGCTAACACCCCCTTGGGCTCTTCTAACTAATCTAATCAGAAATTCTATTAATTATGGGTGCTAAGGACTAATACCTCTTTTTCTGTAAGGTGAGCGATCACCTTCCATCATCTCTTCAGTTACTTTTCTCCCAGTCAACTACCCTCAGACTTTTCTGGTACTACAACCCTTTCCTCTTCAGGTGAACTTGTCTTTTCCCTCCATATAAACCTTAACTTTCTGCATGTATTCTACCCAATATCCTTATTCTTCCCTTCTCGTCATTCAAATCCTTTGCCCACCGTATCTAATCTGAATATTCTCCCCTCCTCTAGCAAGAATTCAAAATATAGCTCATGTAAAGACAGTTTTCATCTTGCCTAGTAAATATCAAATTTTTCCTTAAAGATAGTTAAAAATCCTATACTTATATTTAATCAAACATACCACTTTTTAACCCCCCAATCATAACCCTTACATTAAAGAAGCCTCTGATTACAAGTCTTTGAGTAAGAACACTTGGACCACATCTGCCTATTCCCTATCAAAATGACTTAACATTAAAAGCCAACAACTATATTAATTAATCCACTTAGCTATTCTTGAAAGGTAAACAAATCAAGATTGTCAAAACTTAACACCAAAGCCAGATTCTAGGCATGAATGAAGCAGCTCTTAAATAACTAACATATACGATTTCCAGGATCCTTTAAAGAATAACTTCCCCAGTAGACCCAACGCTGAATCTAACATCATTGCTAGCAACAATTTCACACAGTACTATGTGCCAGCCAATTTTTTATATGTATTAACATTTAGTTTTCACAACTTGAGTTAGAAAGAATTAATGATAGCTGTACACATCTGTACTGTAAAAGCCAGCTCTCATATCAATAAAGAGATGCCATCAAAATGAAATGTAAGAATTTTCAGATATGAAATCAGAGTGCCAGCCCAGACATGCATTTTATTCCCATCACACTGTGAACTTTGCAAAGCAGGGACTACATCCTACTTGCTCACCACTGTATGCCCAGCATTATGCCCAGTGCCTGGTAGAAAGTAGATATTCATGCAGTACTTCCTAAAAGAAAGTATAGTAGGGGAGAAAGGACTTGTTTTCAAGTTAGATTATAACTCACCCAGGTGAACTGCATTCACAACAGTGATTTTTTTCTGAATACCATATTTACATAGGAGAGGAAACATTCTGTAAATTCATCAACCCATAACTTTAATGGAGCAAAAATAAAAACACTTCAAGTTAATTCTAGACTAACTTGATGCAAATTGATCCAATAATGAAGTTAAATCAAGGGAAAACCGCAAGCCCTAGTCCTAATTACCAAAGTAATCCAGAAGCTGTGTTTTCACATTTTGAAAAAGAACATTTGCCTTTTCTGCTTCATGGGAATCTTATGAAGATATTTTAAAGAGGGGATATGAAATTAAACTATTATGTTAATGTAATAGCTAGAGATATTAACTTGTATATACACATCTATCTAGCTACAGATTTCATAAACCCAACATTTTTATTGTCTAAATTTCCATGCCGGCACCCGTTTTGCCAAATAAAACAATAATTACAACCATCTCTTCAATTTCAAATCGCTTTTGAAGGGGAGAAGTTCACTTATTTGAAAGTAAAATAGAGAAACACCTGAAGTTTCTCATGGAAACACCAGCATCTGTAAATCCTCGCACCTTTTTTTTAAAGATTTTGTTTGTCAGAGAGAGAGAGAGAGAGAGAGAGAGAGAGAGAGAGAGAGAGAGAACGCACACAAGCAGGAGTAGCCTCAGGCAGAGGGAGAGGGAGAAGCGGGCTCCCCACGGAGCAAGGAGCCCTAGCGGGGCTCGATCCCAGGACTCTGGGGATCACAACCTGAGTGGAAGGCAGACGCTTAATCGACTGAGCCACCCAGGCGCCCCAGTCCTTGCACCTTTTAAACACTGACCAGCATAAACTGGCCACTTTCTTTCATTAGGGTCAGCACCACGGTGCCTCACAAACTCTCAGAAATAATTAAAAAAAAAAGAGGAGAGAGAGAGCATACTGACAATTTCTTGAGCAAGATAGAACTCCAATGCCAATTACCTGCCACTGCGAGATAACTTTTGAGAGTGACTTCGAAATGCAATAGCTTGAAGGGTTCAAACAGAAGAGTGTTGAAAATAAAAACACAGCCCACAATGGGTTCTCTGGGGCTACCTGCTGGTCCCCTCCACGGTCTGAATAAAAGCCCAACCTCAACAGTATGCACCCTCCCAAGATGGGGCCCGCTGGCTGCCTGGCTGCTGTCGCTGCGGAGAGAAGACAGGGGAATGCATAGGGGTAAGCCAGATGGCCCCGAGCACAGGAATAAAATGTGGTGCATGCTGGAGCTCAAATACCAGTTAGGCCGTTAAGAGAAAAAAAACTAAACCTACGCATTATAGCTAGCTCTCGAAAGCTCACTGCTACAGAAGAGTGAAAACTGCAAACAAGAGAACATGATACCATTTATACCAAAGAAGAACCCACAAAAAGCAATACCACATACGTGATGTGAAAACATAAACACTGCACAGGAAGAATGAACACCACGCTCTGCAGCTGGTTTCCTCTGGAGACGTGGGGAAGGGGTGAGTTCAAAAACAAACTTGGGATTTTCCTACTATGACTGAATCCAGGGGTGGGAGCAAGCCCTCGCTCCGGGAACGGAAAACCCTCTCAAGTAGGACTCTAACCCCGTGGCGCTCGAGGACCACGAAGGGGCCCGTAGGATCTAGAAAGGCGCGCATTTGCGAGCGGGAGTGGAGGTGATGGGGAGACGTGAAGCCCGCCGAGGGCCGGGGGCGCGCCGGAAGAAGATCGGCAGTCTTTGGGAGCGCTCACGAGGAAGAGGGTGCCCGCGAATGCAGCGCGCTAAGGACAGGCCGCACTTACAGGTTGATGGTGCGCTCCAGGGTGAGGGGCTTGGTCTGCTGGATGTACTTGTTGCCGAACTGGTTGACCCCCCGGGGCCAGCCGGTTTGTGAGCGATTGGGCGGCACCACGGACATGATGGCGAGCTCGAGTACTTGCGGCGAGAGGAAGTGGGGCAGGCAGGGAGACTTTCCCTGTGCGGGTAGCGGTTATTTGCGTCCCCCTCAGCAGACGCCACCCGCCATTAACATGAGAGCGCAAGAGGAGGCGAAGGCACGCCGGAAGTGCATCCGGGGCCTCTGGCGGCAGGAAATAGAGAGGCGGAGGCCAGCCGGGCCAAGCGCCACTAGGCCAATCGCTGATGAGATGGCCGCAATATCTAGAGTTTCCATTGGTAAACCAGTAATGGGTTCCGCCTCCTTTTACTTTGATACTTCCTATTGGTCGGCGCTGGGGAACACGGGAAAGGGGGCACTCTGGGAATTGTAGTCAGCCTAGGAAAGTAGCTGCTTAATCAGTGTGGCGTGGGTCTGTAGCTTAAGAGAAGATGAATGGGAAACGGCCAGCTGAGCCAGTTTCTGGCCGGACGGGGAAAAAGGGAAAGAAGGAGGTGCTAGCGGAGTTTTCGGACGCTGTCACCGAAGAAACCTTGAAAAAGCAGGTGTCTGAGGCCTGGAGCCGCAGGACGCCGTTTGGTCACGGTAACCGGGTGCTGTGAAGGGGGAGCAGGGTCTGGGGGGCCTCTGAAAGTCCTGCCACTCGAGCCGAGCCCCGGGCAGCGGGGCCACGAGGGAAGAGGCCCTTGGAGACAGTGTGACTTTGGCCACCTCTGACTCTCCTGCTGCCCTCTATCATTCCAAATTCGGTTTGGATTTAGAAATCTGAGAAGAGGAAGAAACGTAGGCCCGAGAGTTGGGAAGCAGAGGGCATGGCATGCAAGTTCGTAGTTCCTCCGAGGGCAATGATCGGTTATCCCAAAATCGTGTAGCCAGAGTATTTATTGTGAGCTGCCAGATGGCTGGCACCTGAGCTTACTCGTTTTTACACGCCTATGGGCCGACTACGTGACCTATGGGAGTAAACGAGTGTTGAGCAAGGGAAGGAACTCACCTTGAACGATTCCAGCCTCAACTTCAGATATCACTTTAGAGGATAAGAATTCCGCTTCATGCAGCATGCTTTCCCTCCTAGAGTTTGCCATGATTTTGGTTTCAGTTGTTAAGTGCTTTGAAGGGGTGAGTCCTGGGTGTCTGGATGCACATAAAAAGTGATAGCTCAGTGTCTAAAGGGCAAGCTCTGTACCCGCAGGGACTTGTCAATATCCTCAGCTGTAGGATGGAAATAGTGATAATGTCTGCCACAGGGTTGCCGAGGAGATGAAGTGACATTATGCATGTAAAGCACCACTGTGTTTGGCACGGGGTAGGTGGTGGTGATGGTGGTGGTGGTGACCATTAATATTAGGAGGGTACCTAGAGTATCAGAGGCAATGGCTAAAGTGTTGAGACAGAAATCAAGGCATCGAAGAGTTATGCTTGAACCGATTTTTTTTAAAAAGTGTATGTTGTAACTTCCTCCAACAGTAACTTGGGGGAAAAAAAGGCAGGTTGAAGAAAAATTGCCAGCCAGTATTGCTATTCTCATTTTCTTTTTAGGGGTTGGGGGTGGGCAGAGGGAGAGGAGAGAGAGAATCTTAAGCAGGCTCCTCCCCCAGCATGGAGCCTGCGGTGAGGCTCTATCTCACAACCCTGGGATCATGACCTGAGCCAAAACCAAGAATTGGATGCCTAACCAACTGAGCCACCCAGGTGCCCCTCTATTCTCATTTTTCATTTGCTCCTCTCACTTTAATTTGGGGGGAAATGAGTAAAGAATCTAAAATATATTCAGTTCAATAGCTAATCGTTGAACTAAAAAACTCAAAAAAGAGCAGGAACCTTAATTTAGTGATATCACCTGTACTCCTAAGGACTAGTATTTTAAACACAATATATTTAAAAAGTAGTATTGAGGGGCACCTGGGTGGCTCAGTCGTTAAGCGTCTGCCTTCAGCTCAGGTCATGATCTCAGGCTCCTGAAATCGAGCCCCGCATCGGACCCTCTGAGTGGAGAGCTTGCTTCTCCCTCTCCCACTACCCCTGTTCGTGTTCCCTCTCTCGCTGGTCTCTCTCTGTCAAATAAATAAAAATCTTAAAAAAAAAAAAAAAAAGAAAAGGTAGTATTGAATGGAGTAAAGAAAAAAGGGAAGAGCTTATAATTCTTCCCCCAAGTCTTTAGGTACTAGATTTCTGAAAATTCATGATCATTCCCTTTTGTATTCCCTCTGCCATGCTACTTGGGTCAAAAATAAAAAAGGGGGAAAAGCCATAAGTAATGTTTTCCTTCCAACAGAGGCCATTGCCATGGACATGGATCCCTTTCTTCACTGCGTCATCCCAAACTTCATCCAAAGCCAAAACTTTTTGGAAGGGCTTCAGAAGGAACTTTTGAACTTGGACTTCCATGAAAAGTATAACGATTTATATAAGTTCCAGCAGGTATTTATGTCCCTTTCACATTCACTCTTCCACTTAAGAAATGCTTTATCTACAGAATCATTCCTTACCTTTAGACTTGAGGTTTTAGATTGGGTTTGCCTTGGAGGGTCCTTGCCTTGACATCGCTAAAAGCATTCATTCATTTCACATAAGCTTACTGAATGTTAACAATGTGTTAGGTGCATAATTATTGCATGGGAGCCTCTGACATTTCCTGCCCTGTAAGACTAGACTAAGAGAGGTGCTAGTGATGGTGACAGATAGTCAAGAAATACAGTAAGCCAGTAAGTTAAGTACGTTATAAACAAAGGGGATTAAGTACATTTTGAGGATTGGTATGCTGAAGACAGTTGTACGTTGGAAAATAATACCTATTTAAATGTTTTAATTCATGTCTTTATTTTAGGTGACTTGATGTACTGCAGTACGCTGTGCATCGCAGTATGTCTGCAGAGAGTGAGGTCTATTCTTTTTTCGGTAGACAGTTTAATTTGGCAGGAAAGACCATATCAAAATCAGGGCCAGTTTTTCCAGTCTTAGAAGACAGGGCTCAGTCTAGCTATAGAAATACAGGTCATTGGCGCCTGGGTGGCTCAATCGTTAAGCGTCTGCCTTCGGCTCAGGTCATGATCCCAGGGTCCTGGGATCAAGCCCCATGTCAGGCTCCCTGCTCTGCAGGAAGCCTGCTTTTCCCTCTCCCACTCCCCCTGCTTGTGTTCCTTTTCTCTCTCTGTCAAATAAATAAAATCTTTAAAAACAAAAAGGAAGAAATACAGGTCATTGGTTTCCCCAGTTTGAGGGGAAATATCTTTTTAGTACCTGATGGACATGACTCTTGGAAGTCCTTTATAAAATCTCAAGGATATCAGCCCTTAAAAATCACAGAATAAAATAAAAATGGAAAAGATGAAGGATTATTTTGTTTTCTTTGCATTTAACCCTTTGATTTCTCTTTATCTGGGATAAGAGAGTAAATAACAGGATTTCCTTCTCTTACTTTTATTCTTTTGCCCTAGAGCTTATTATGTTCCCCAGTCTCTCTATCTTTGGGCCTTAACACATATAATTGAATTAACCAAGTTAAATACACACATGATATGACTCTTAGTAAGTCAGGAAATCTGACAAAATTAAACTTTTATCCTCGTGAAGTTACGTCGGTTAATTAAAAGTCACAACTGTCTGCCTTTGTAATTATATCAACTTCAATAACAGTAGGTCTCAGGGCGCCTGGGTGGCTCAGTCGTTAAGCGTCTGCCTTCAGCTCAGGTCATGATCCCAGGGTCCTGGGATTGAGCCCCGCATTGTGCTCCCTGCTCAGCGGGAAGCCTGCTTCTCCCTCTCCCACTCCCCCTGCTTGTGTTCCCTCTCTCGCTGTGTCTCTCTCTGTAGAGACAAATAAATAAAATCTTAAAAAAAATAAATAACAATAGGTCTCTGTTGATTTAGGGCTATATGTATCTCTGATTACAACCCCTTAGGATTTAAACTGGTTTTTACTTGATGCAATTTGGTAGATGAAAACACTTCTAACTGTGATGTCAGTGAGTGGCAATATAATAAAAAGGGCTCTGGGTAATGAGGAGGGAGAAAAAGATTACTTTAGATCACATGGGTGTTAGGTGAAACTCTGCTGTGAATAATTTTTACTACGCTCACTTTGGGATTGAACTTCTTCATCCTAAAAGAGTAGATGCAAAACCTATTTTCAGTCTCCTGTCCCTTCAGACTTTGCTTATATCCCCTTTTCTTTGCTTGTGCTATGAACTATCTTAATAATGGGGTCTGTGACGTCTTACAACCTTCCTAAGCAAGTGTGTCAGTAGGAGTTGCCTGATATTCTGGATATTTTAAAGCAAGTGTTACTGAGTGCATGCTATATGCCATGCTAAGTGCTTTATATTTATTAATTCATTAATAAATTCTCATAACAGAATGAATGAATTAATTCATTAAGTCCTCATAACAGTCCTATGAAGGAGGTACCTTCCTATTCCTGTTTACAGATGAGGGGAGTACATTGGTTTTTTTTTTTTCGTCCCTGTGACATATGAAAGAAAGCTGTTCCTAGGGGCTCCTGGGTTGCTCAGTCGTTAAGCGTCTGCCTTCGGCTCAGGTGCCCTACATGGGGCTCCCTGCTCAGTGGGAAGCCTGCTTCTCCCTCTCCCACTCCCCCTGCTTGTGTTCCCTCTCTCGCTGTGTCAAATAAATTTAAAAAAAAAGAAAGAAAGCTGTTCCTAAGAAAAAAATGCTTTTGACCTAACTTTGCCCTTCACAGAGGGCAGATTGGGGATTCCTCTGCTCCTCTTGACAGTAGAATTCCGTATAAGTTGTCTGTACTTTCTCAAATACTCCTTCTCTCATTCTCTGTCCAGCCCACTTTGCATCAGGCTTTTACCTACAGCTCCACTGAAACTACACTTGTCAGG
This sequence comes from Callorhinus ursinus, assembly GCF_003265705.2. Taxonomy (NCBI): domain Eukaryota; kingdom Metazoa; phylum Chordata; class Mammalia; order Carnivora; family Otariidae; genus Callorhinus; species Callorhinus ursinus. Next base: position 134,280 of record NW_027397118.1, on the reverse strand, counting down.
CTCGCTCATAACTTCCACATTAGTAAATCCAGGATTCATTTTACTTGACCTTCCAGCTGCATTTGAGCTGCTATATTACTCCTTTCTCCTGGAGATATTTTCTTCACTTTCGGGACACCACGCTCTCAGAGTCCTCCTTCTACTTCCGTGGCAAGCCCTTGGTTTCCTTTGGTAGGTCTTCCTTTTGTACCTTTTTTTTTTTTAAGATTTTATTTATGTATTTAATTGACAGAGTGAGAGACGGCATGAGGGGGAACACAAGTAGGGGGAGTGGGAGAGGGAGCAGCAGGCTTCGGGCCAAGCAGGGAGCCTGATGCGGGGCTCGATCCCAGGACCCCGGGATCATGACCTGAGCCAAAGGCAGTCGCTTAACCAACTGAGCCACCCAGGCGCCCCCTAACTTCTTAATGATAGAGTACTTTAGGGCTTTGCCCTTGGGCCACTTCCTGGCAGATTTCCAGGGACTCCCATGGCTTTGCCTCTACTCTTGGATATCTGTTAAGTGTTTCACACTTAAGTCCAAAACTAAACTCTTGGTCTTCTTCCCCTAAATCTGCTCCACCTGCAAATTTACCCATCCAGTGAATGGCAACTCGATCTTTCCAAGTGGCTCAGGCTAAAAACCTTCCATTCCTCTCTCACCTCATACCTAGTTTGTCAGGAAATTCTGCAGGCTCTCTCCTCAAAACATATCCAGAAAAACCCACTTCTTTCCACTTGCACTACCAACAGCCAGTCCAAGGCATCCTTGCCTCTCATCAGAATTATTCTATTAGTTTATTGGCCAGTCTCACTGCTTCCACTCTTGCCCACCTACACAATCACAGCCATTGTGTTCTTTTAAAATGACAATGGACCCAAGAGAATTGAAAACATGTGCACATAAAAACAGGTACACAAATGGTCATAGCAAGTTATTCATAATATCTAAAAAAGTGGAAAGAACCCAAATGTCCATTACCTGATGAATGGACAGATGAGTTTGGTCTAGCCACATGGTGGAATATTACTCAGCCAAGAACAGGAATGGCATAGCAATGCTGCTGCAACATGGAGGAGCCTTGGGAATATACTGAGGGAAGCTGGACATGCAAGGCCACGTGCTGTAGCATTCCAGTTATCTGTAATGTCCTGACTATGCAAATCCATATAGAGAGGCAGAAAGTAGATCAGTGGTTGCCAGAACCTTGCAGAAGAAGAGTATGTATGGTGACTGCCTAATGAGTATAGGGTTTCTTTTTGGTAAGGGGGTGATAAATGTCCTGGAATCAGATAGTGGTGGTGGTCGCACAACATTGTGTATATACTAAAATCTACTGAATTACACATTCAGATGGTTAAAATGGTAAATTTTATGTTACATGAACTTTATCTCAATTTTTAAAAATGTAAATGGGATCCTATTACTCCTTTGTTCAAAGCCTCCAAAGGTTCCTCATTTCTTTGTCAGAAAACCAAAGTACTTAGAAGAGCTCTAACGCATCCCATTGCCTCTTTGGCCTCATCTCCTCCTGCTGTCCCCCGTACTCTCTACACTCCAGCCACACAGTCTCCTTGGATGTTTTGACTAGACCAGGCATGCTTCACACCCAGGACCTTGAATCCTTTTTTTTTTTTTTTCCAATTAACTTATCTATTTTGAGAGAGAGAGAGAGAGTGTGCGTGGGGCAGGGCATGGCGCAGGGAGAGGGAGAGAGAATCTCAGGCAGCCTCCGTGCTGAGCGGGGAGGCTGACATGGGAGCCTCACGACCCTGAGATCACAACCTGAACTGGAATCAAGAGTCATACACTTAGCCGACTAAGCCACCTGGGCACCCCAGGACCTTGAATCCTCTTTGCCTAGACACTCCCTTTGGCATGTTTCTCAGCCTCCTTCAAGGCTTTGCCTCACTCAGCGAAATCAAGCCCGGCCACCGCGTTTGTACTTGCAAACCCTTTCCCATCTTCAGCACGCCCAGTCCTTCATAGCCTGCTGCTTTTCCCTGCGCCTTTGTCACCCTCTTGCATGCTAACCATCAGCTTTTTGTGTTTATTGTCTGTCTCCCTCAAAAAGAATATAAGCTCCACTGTCGATAACTATTTAAATATTTGTTGAATGGAATAAGGCCCAGGGGCGCTAAGTAACTTGCCCGAGTCACAGAGCTGCCATACAGAGGGGCCACAGGTCAAACCCAGGCAGCTTGGCTTCAGAGTCCAGGCTCTTCACCACAATCCTACACTGCAAGGGCACTCACTGAACTGCTTTCCTCTGAGTATAATATATGAAGGGAATCCTTTTTTTTTTCTTTTTCTATGATCAAGTCGGATGATTTGAAGAAGAGAAGAGAGCCTCACATCTGTGCTTTAAGGTAAACAATCATATTTGTTGGGTGCAGAAAATGTTATGTCATATAATGTTATGTCATTACCCCATTTTGTAGAGGAGAAAACAGATTGAGAGATTCAAGGCTTCCTAGATGAAAACCAAGGGAGCTAAGCTACAAACTCAAATCAGTCTGATTCCAGGGCCCACCTTCTCAGTGATAAAATGTTCGACTTTGTTAGTAATTAAGGAAACACTGCTGGAACCATTTTTCACATATTAGGTTGGCAAATATTCAAAGCAAAATCCCCCAGTGTTGACAGAAGTATCGATCCCTTTCTTACATGATGGTTTTGAAAAATGTATCAAAACTCTTAAAATTATGCTTACCTTTTTATAGTGTCATTCCACTTATAAGAATGTATCCTGAGAAAATAATTAAGGATGTGCTCAAAAATTCCATACAAGGTTGCATGTTGTAATGTTGCTTAAAATAGTAGGAAAAAAATGTTCTAAAGACTTATTCATTTGAGAAAGAGAGAGAGTGCGTGCACTCTAGTGCAAGTTGGGGAGGGGCAGAGGGAAAGGGAGAAAGAATCTTCAAGTAGACTCCCTGCTGAGCGCGGAGCCCAGTGCAGGGCTCGACCCCATGACCCTGAAATCATGACCTAAGCCGAAATCAAGAGTCGGACACTCAACCCACTGAGCCACCTGGGTGCCCCAAAATAGTGAAAAACTATATACAAATTAAATGGCCATGCATTGAGATTTATATAGATAATGGTAAAAGCATGAGTGGAAAACTCTACAACCATTGAATATGACATGTGTGAATTTTAATACATGAGAACAATAAACCTGATTTCACCAATTCTAAGACACATTTCTTTTACATTTTAGCACTGCTGGGATCCTAAGACACTGCAGTGTCTCACAAATTACTATTGTGTCCTATTTTAATTGGCAACATTTTTTTAAGTGATAGCAAAATAATGATACTTCTTCCAGAGGAGGCATATTAGAGTTGATGCAGTACACTTGTCAAGAGAAAAGATGGGGCACCTGGGTGGCTCAGTCGGTTAAACGTCTGCCTTCAGCTCAGGTCATGGTCCCAGGGTCCTGGGATCGAGCCCCGCATCGGGCTCCCTTCTCAGAGGGAAGCCTGCTCCTCCCTCTGCCTGCCATTCCCCCTGCTTGTGCTCTCTCTCTCTCTTTCTCTCTCTGTCAAATAAATAAATAAATAAATAAAAATCTTTTTAAAAAAAGAGAGAAAAGACGTTAAAACAGCACACACAGTGAATGATTTTTAAAAAAGAGATATATTTGGCTATCTGTGTAAAAAAGAAAAAAGAAGAATGGAATGTTTAAATCTGGCTAGTTGGATTTCAGATTTCTTTTAACAGTTTCTTTTTACTTATAGAGGGTTTTTCCCCCTAGTTTTGCTACAATAGGCACATGTTACTTTGTAATAACTGTTTTTCATTTATACAGAAGTCATTTTTTTCTCGTTCTCTTTTTTTCCTCTGGGACCTTTTGATATATGATGGCAGTCTGCACAGATTGTTATTTCTTCCCAATTCTGAAGTATTACTCCTGTATTAACTGCACCTCATAATATCTCATATTTCTTTAGACCTTTTGTTATTGTTGTTCCAAAGAGAGATACCTGTAAGGCATTATCTCTTTAGTTCACAGCACGCCTCTGGTAAGCATTTGCTGTGGGACTGAGGTTCCATTCTATTGCCACAGGATAATAACCGGATGGTGTGTTAGACGGGATTCCTTGGTCTATAGAAGGGTGATCTTTATACTTCCCAGTTGGGCTCTGTGATTTCTCCATTAAATTCGATTAACAAATGAGAATAATGACAGAAAGTAACCCTGGCCTTGTGACCCTTTCATAGAGTGACTAGAGGAAGAGCTTTTTATGGAATACATTTGAGGAAGCCAGTGTTACCAGTAAAAGAAGGATTTAAGGCTTTGATAATAGTTGCTTAAACCATCAAGACTTTGCAGAAATGTTTGCTACCCACATCTCAAGCCTGGTTCAGCACTTTGTTCTGCTGGCTCATTAAATACAATTTGCAACTCTGTTTTTGAAGTTACATGGTATTTCTGGTTGGACCAACCTAGCACAGTGTTTTATAGAATTTTTTGGTTTGGTAATGTATAGTGTGGAAGAGGGACTTGGTATTAAAACGTTAGGAGATCAGCCTGGAGACTTGATACTTATGCACAGCACAGTTGCATTTTATGGGAATTCCAATTGTGTACATTTGGACTAAGATGATCCAAAAAATACTGTCTGTGTGTGCAAAATGTGAACTGACTTAAGTTCTTTCAAAATGTTTTCAACTCATGAAGAGTAACATAATTCCAAAGTTGATTGGCTGAGTGAGTTATAAATTGTGTTAAAGAGATTTCTATACAGAGAGCCCCATTAGCTGGCAAATGGAAATGTTCGGCATCTCTTACTGGTATCGTGCTAGCATCAGAACTTCTATAAAAGATTTTCCTGAGCCTGCAGTTAGCATAATATTCACCATTATTGCAACTTAAAGTTTTTAATCTGCAGCAGTGTCACCCAAGTGGTCATTAAGCAGTGGAGTAGTATTTAGTGCCAAAAACCATGTCTAAAAATCAGTAACCTCGGAAAGGAACATCAGTGTGCTAAATTATGACAGAGGGCAAAGCATGCCCTCTGCCGTGATAGAACATACTATCAATTTTAAGAGGAAGAAAGTAAAATGAAATAGCAGAGCAAAACTATATTACAGTAGATGGATTTGTATTTCTTTCTCTTTCTGTCTGTATCTCACTTCCAAGTCCTAAACGGTGCAAGTTTAAAGTAAAGAAGCTACTACAGCCTCCAGGAAAAAGTAGCTGTGGCCGAGATCCAAACGCTGTGGCTAACAAGTTACCTTTGTTGACATTTCTAGGAAAGTTCTGTTTGAAGATTTCCGGACTTGGCTTGCTGACATTTCCAAGATTGACCTGGAATCAACTATTGACATGTCCTGTGCTAAATATGAATTCTCTGGTAAGAAAGATAAAGCCCTTGATGTTTAGAGGACTTACAGGCTTTAGCTACACAGTGGCAGCAAGAGCATCGGTGTGCCAGAATCCTAGACTTGGACACGTCCCCCCATAGCATTAGGACCTTCTTGATAAGGAAGATTTGACCCGGTTCGTATACCAAAACTCCTATCTTATTGGAAGGTATAAGGCAGTGGTTCTCTTTGGTGAAAATATGATGAAAGCCGTTGACCAAATTTTCAGAAAAATGCTGATAAGGTAGGCACATACACCAACTTCGTGTAGAGCATCAGGAAACTCGGAGGTGGTATTGTCAACTCTACTCTTGGGCTTCCTAGGGAGCAAATATCCCTCGGTGCCTCTTTTTCTTTTTTTTTTTTTTTCTTGTGGTTGTTCTTTGGAAGATAAGAAAAGACTACATTCTTAAGGAAGAATCTTCGAACAGTATAGAAGGATACAGTGTAAACCTTGACAGTTCCCTGCACTTTCTCCTTGTCCCCCTTTCTCTTCAGAGGTATCCATTGTCACCAGTTCCCTTTGTGAGCAAAGAAATGTCTTTTTGAAAGCGTGTTTGCTTTTTCACCTGGAAGGAAAAGTGTTTTCCTTTGTTTCACTAAGTAAAATTTTGATGTGGGTTTACTCTCATACAGTATAAAGTATAAGGGGGAAGTATACATTGGTAACCACTTTTTGAGGCTAACTGAGTGATACACAGGATGAGTCCTATCAAAAGCCCTTTTTTTAAAAACTTTTTTCTTTTTAATTGAAATCATTTCAAACTTACAGAAACATAGCAAGCATAGTATAGTTTTTTCCCATTTTACTTGAGAGTAGGTTGCCATCCTGTTCCAGGACCCCCATGTACTTCAGTTATTCCTACAACAAGGACATTCTCCTAGATGATGGCAATAAACCATCAAAATCAGGAAATTAGGATCGATACATTATTCCCATAATTCCCATTCCCAAGTCAAAAAAATGACTTCTGTATAAATCTGCAGGTTCCATTCAAGTTCCATTATTTGGTCCTTGATTGCAAAAGGATCCCGTCCAGGATTGCATAGTTGTCATGCCTGACTTGGTCTCCCACAATCTAGAACAGTTCTTCAGTCTAGCCTTGACTTTCATGATCTTAAGTCTTCTGAAGGTTTACAGATGACTTATTTTGTACATTTGCCCTCAATTTGGGTTTGCCTGATGCCTCCTCATGATTAGATTCAAGCCTTGCATTTTTGGTAGGAATGTTACAGAATTATGTGGGGGTTGTTTTGTTTTTTGTTTTGTTTTTTTAGTGCATCTTATCAAGTGGTATATGGTTTCTATGTGTCATAGTCTAGTGATACTTTGATTACTTAATTAAGGTGGTAACTGATGTCAGGCTTTCCCACTGTAAACTTGTTCTTTTTCTTTCTGTAAGTGAATAAGAATTTTGTGGGGAGATACTTAACGATTATGTAAATATCCCATTTCTCCTCCAACTTTGATTCGCTTATTTTAGCATCCTCTGACATCCCCTTTACATTTATTGTCATTCTGTAAAGGAAACCTTCCTCTCTTCCCATTTATTTATTCATATCTTTATTTACAGCAGTGTGGATTTATGGGTCACTATTTATGTAACGGGTTGTAATCAGTTGCTATATTATAGTGATGCTCCTCTTGTCCCTGATTTATCAAAGGGAGCACCCTTAAGCTGATTTCCATGTCCTTTTGATGTGTCCCCATCATTCTTAATACATTTTACTTCCTAGCAGAGCAAGATTTTTCCAAGCTCATCTTATATGTCCCCTGCTCTAGACCCAGAGTTAGCCATTCTTCCAAAGAACCCTGATTCCTTTTAGTGATGAATCATGCTTAAAAATCAAGGTCTGGACTCTAGGTGTTTTGCTATTAGGGTGTCACTGCTCCCAGGCCTTTCAGTGGAGAAGAGGTAGCAAATACATGGATGCACACATGCACACGTGCGTTTATATGTTTATGTATGTCAGTGTCTAGAAATATGTAGATATCTAACTAAATATCTCCATACATAGGAAAATCAATTCACATTGATTCCTACAGTTCCAATTCAACACCATAAGGTTTATCCCAGATTTCTCCATTTCCATATTTATAATTTCCTTCCTCAGCAGTGAGAACCATGGCTTCCGTCACCTTCAGGATATTTCTTTATCAAAACAGTCCCTCCATGTGTGAACGATCACAGTTCACCATAGCAAATCCTCCCTCTCCTGCCCTGCAGGGATGCCTCCCTTGCTCAGTCCCACCTAACGGCTTTTAGAAGCATTAGCTCAAGAAATTAACGGGAACTGCTACCAAAAGATCTATGTACAGTGATGGTCATTTGCTTATTGAAGCATTTTTCTTAATAGATGAGAAATGGAAACAACAAGTCTAAGATTAATTAAAGGGGAAAGAAGGTAATTCATAATCCGTATAGTAGAATAACTACAGGGCCATTAAAAAAGCAATGACAGGTGTATATAGTGATGGTAGTAAAAAGTCCACAAAACAACCACTGTAGGACACTCTTTTTTTTTTTTTAAAGCAAACATATGTAGGAAAAGTGCTGGAAGAATATAAGCACAAATATTGTTAGTGATTATCTCTGGGGCCTGTCCATATGTGTGTTCTTCAGTGCTCTTAGAGTTCTCCATGTTCCCAGTTGTATGTCTCCGATTCTAAAACAGGAGAAACGAGTGTCATTTTACAGCTGGAGGAGCTCACATTGCAGGTGAGTATCAGATGGACTGATATTAAAATGCAGGGTCAGAGTAGCAACTGCTTCTTGTCAGCTTGGGGACATTAAAGTGCGTGTTGCACTATTGCAGATGCCCTCCTCTGCCATGATGATGAGCTGGAAGGGCGCCGGATCGCCTTCATTCTTTACCTGGTTCCTCCCTGGGACAGGAGCTTGGGGGGCACCCTGGACCTGTATGATGTCGATGGTAAGAGAAGTGCATTCGCATCAGCACCAGTAGCTACTTCTGAGCTCTTAGACACAGCGTGTGTCCTCCTTTGAGGAGGGGGAGCGGACACCAGCCCTGACAGCCGCCTCCCTACATTGTACTTGTAGTCGTTACTGCAGAGGTGGAGTCCATGAGCGTGAGGACTAGTCAGACCCTACTCCTGAGTACTGACCATGGAAAGCTCGAGCGCGTGGAAAGCTGCCTGGGGCCATCACTGTGCCCGGGACCAGTCTGTCTGACAGGAAGTCAGGGTCGTTTCCTAATGACTGACACCAGATGTTGCCTCTCGAAAACTTTTCCGAACTTATCCCAGCCCCGATCGATAATAGACAGATGGCGTAGTAAGAACAATGGTCAGCTAGCAGAACTGAGTGAAACAGATGGAAGGGGGTGGCGTTTTGGGATCTGCAGGGTCCATCTACTTCCCCTTAGAAATCAGAATTGTCAAAGTGAAACGAGGCGGCCTGAAAGTGGTTAGTGGTAACGAAACCACATTTGTGGTTGTCTTCTCTCCTGGCGCAGAACACTTTCAGCCGAAGCAGATCGTCAAGTCTCTTATCCCTTCATGGAACACACTGGTTTTCTTTGAAGTGTCTCCAGTATCCTTTCACCAGGTAAAGATTATAAGCCACAAATATACAGAGTACTAAGGATCATGCTTTTTAGTCCCCTGTTACCGAAACGTGAGAGCTTCCTGTTGGACTTCCGTGGCCAGGTTGTGCGCGCATCCAGCGTGACGGATCCAGAAGTGAGCGCGCCTCGGCTGGCGATCGTCCCCCTCAGCGGGTGCATTCATGCGCTGCTGGCCTTGCCCTTTCAGGTGTCCGAAGTCCTATCTGAAGAAAAGTCGCGTTTGTCTATAAGTGGCTGGTTCCATGGTCCTTCACTGACCCGGCCTCCCAACTACTTTGAACCTCTCATACCTCGGAGCCCTCACATCCCACAAGATGTAAGAATAAATGCTTGTTGTCAGGATTCCTATCTTAGAAGCTTTACTGTATGGTTTGTTTTCCTGATAATGAAACTGGACTTTGAGTTTCCTCCTTTGCTTTTCTTTGGTAAACTTTTGATAGTGTCTTTTTCTCAGGCAGAGTTTTCCAGCACTTTTATGTGTAACAAGGAGAAGATTATAAAGTGAGGCTTTGCATATATTTTACTAGCACGAAATGATGTAAGAACAAAAGCAATAGGAATTGTTAATTCACGTTTTGCATCTGCTGCTTCTTTGTAAGCATGAAATTTTGTATGATTGGATCAACCCTACTTATCTGGACATGGATTACCAAGTTCAAATTCAAGAAGAGTTTGAAGAAAGGTCTGAAATTCTCCTAAAGGAGTTCCTTAAGGTAAGCCAGCACGTTCTGGCCAGTGTATCTTGGGGACCTCAGTAGCAGGCCCTAACAGTCTCATGGCTATAAAAACTGCTTTTGTCCTTCTTTCTTCTTGGGTGGGTAAACCAGGCATCACTAAAGGAGTTTTTGGTTAGTTCCTGGTTAGAATGTTTATATCATCTTTTTCATAAAATATACAGGTGATGCTAGTAGCCAACATTGGTACCAGTTGTATGCTTAGTGGGTTGAGTCCCTTGGGTGTTCCCCAGTTTTCTGGAATCTTAATGGTACACACATATATGCACGCACGCTTCTACGCTGAGAGGGAGTTGTATGTAGCTTCCTTCCTATTCGTTTGGTGAATATGGTTTCCAATCAGCTTACTATTGCTTTTAGTAAAAGACAGATTATTAACTGAGCAGCAACTATTAATGAGCATTTGACAATGATACGCAGCACATTTCAGTGGAGAGGGACTACGTCAGGAGTCAGAAGACTTAATATTCATGCCCTGGCTCTGTGGTTTTACTAATGAGCAAATCACTGAATCTCCCAGAGCTTGTAGGTCTTCATCAGTTAAACTGGGATAAGACCTGCCTTGTTCGTCTTGAAGAGTTGTTGTGAGGGCCAAACGAGATCATAGACACTAGTGTGGTGCTTCACAGCTGACCCTGGGTCCATGGAAGCACAGTCCCAAGAGCTGTTCCTCCACGAGAAGCATACTGCCTCTCTCTCTCTCCCCCTCTCCCCTTCCCTCTTGAAATTTTAAAGCTGACATTAGCATATTAAGGAGTTTGAGAAGTATTACAGTAAATAAACTTTGATCCTATTTTATTCAGCTTACCTAAACCAGGCTTTGGGATCCTCTTTCCTGTTTTACAGCTGATAGGACTGCTGTTTTGAGAACACTCCTTGGGAAGCCACATTAAACAAGTATATAAAAAGCCTCTTGTGGAGCAGATTTCAATAGATTAATCAGCTTCTTGCTCTACACTTGGCTTTCTCTATTTAGAAAGCTGATTGCATAAAGGTGAGGCCTACAGAGACTTCTAGTATGATGACATTGACTGTCAAGCAGTTTCATTGTTTTTCCTCACATCTTATGAATTGAAGAGACCGTATTATGGTCTTCATTTTATAAATGCAGGAGTCTGAGAGGTTTAGCGATTTGACATGAGACACACAACCACTAAAGGAAATAGCCCAAACTGACACTCGGGTCTCTTGGCTAAAGCGTGCTGATGATTTATCCAGTCTTTGTTCTGGCTGTGCTGTATCAGGCCTGGGGACCTTGGGCAAAACGGGTGAATGTCCACTGGCCCTTTTAGGAATCAGCCAGCATGATTCTGCAGAGCGGCTTCACCTGCAAGACCAATGTGGGATCATAGAGAGACTCACTAACTGCTTCTTTCTTTGCTCATTTTCCAGCCTGAGAAATTTGCAGAGGTCTGTGAGGCTTTGGAGAAAGGAGACGTGAAATGGAGCAGCCGAGGTCCCCCTAACAAAAGGTAGAGCCGCGACATTTGCCTTTGCGTGCAGCATCTGCCTGTTTGTCTGGAAGGCTCACTTCCCATAATAGGACATTTGCCAATGGTAGGACATTGGCCCTGGTGATGTTTCATTCCCAGGGACATCCAGTAGCAGGCCCTGACAGAACCTCACAGTTACAACAACCTGTGCTTTAGTAGGCTGTTGCCAGGACTTCGGGAGCAGGGTACAAAACTAATGAACAGCTTTTCTTCCATGAGTCATTGTACAGGTGTGGCTTTGATGAACAACTTGGCATCACTGCTTTCCAGGTTTTATGAGAAAGCTGAGGAGAGCAAGCTTCCTGACATTCTGAAGGACTGCATGGAATTGTTCCGCTCCGAGCCTCTGTTCTTGCTGCTCTCCAACTTCACAGGCCTGAAACTCCACTTCCTGGCCCCTTCAGAAGAAGATGAGGTGGCGAACCAAAAACAGGGAGAAGGAGCCTCTGCGGCCGATAACCGTGAAGAAGGGACGAGCCATAGGTCCCCTGGGCCAGAGAACCATCAGACGGCCTTCTGCAATAACAGCCAGCAGAGCCAGGGACAGACAGACCCAGAGTCAGAGGAAAATGAAGCAGAGGAAGGTAAGCTGTTGATATCAGTCGTCCTTACTTACCGTTAAGCATTCACTATTCAGTCATTGATTCATCTAACAACTATTACTCGAGCATCCATGACCTGCTAGGCCTGTTTTGGGAGCTGGAGGACAGAACAGGCAAGGTCCCCGCTCTCCCAGAGCTTATGTTCTAGTGGGAGAGGATGGAGATTAAACGTGTACACAGACCACAGGAAAACGTACGCTAATAAAAGCGGTTTGCAGAAAACTTGAATAGGGTTGTGTGCTGAGGAACGACGACCGAGTGGCCTCTTAGGTGACCAGGCAACTGGAAGAACCTGTCTCAGGAGCTGCCACCTAAGCTCCGATCGGAATAACAAGAAGGATCTGTGGGAAGAATATTCTAGGTAGGAGGAGCAGCTCATACATTCTATTAGGCTGACAGTATATGTGAACAGTGGACAGAAATAGGACTGGCTTTGCCCCAAACTTCTCTAAAACATAAGAACATCAAAGAGAAGAAGGTGAACACAGCTTATTTCGGCCAAGGACCAATAATAGCCCAGGAAAAATCTCCTTGAATTTGGGAAAATAGGTAGAAGGAAATTATTAATAAAAGTAGAGGAAGTCGAAGGGCCCCTGCCTGTCTCAGACAGAAGAGCGTGCGACTCTTGATCTTAGGGTCGTGAATTCGAGCCCCACATTGGGTGTGGAGATTAGTAAGAAAAAATAAATAGGCTTAAAAAAAAAGTAGAGGAAGTCTTTCATTATCTACAGACAAGATCAAACAGAAAAATATAGGAAATTTAAGAGGTAAGGCTTCTGTGGAAATTTTGGCACCCGTAAGTGAGCGTACACAGCTCAGCACCTACTAAATCCGACGAGAAAATCTGCTGCCCGGTTCCTCTCCTCAGTTGTACTCTCCCTGCTTCCACTCAGATTTTTGGAGAAGGCCCTGGTTGCAGTTAGAAGAGCGAAGACAAGGAAGGTAGATGCCCACGGACACGTAGCCAGCAGTGTGACACAAGGCCCACATTACGCAGATGCTGTGGCCTCGCAGACTGACCTGTTGCTTTGGTCACCACGGATTTAGAACAACCAGAGCCAGGTGGCTTTTTCTGTGCTAGTCAATACACAGGATAGCCTTTCTTTAAGATAAAGGTTGGCTTTCCTTGATAATTGATACTGGCTTCTATACCTGGGCCCTGAAAGGAATCAGGTGAAGATCAGTGGGGCCTCATGGGCTTTTTTAAAAAAAGTATCTGTTGGGGTGCCTGGGTGGCTCAGTCAGTTAAGCATCTGCCTTCGGCTCAGATCATGATCCCGGAGTACCGGGATCGAGTCCCGCATCGGGCTCCCTGCTCAGTAAGGAGCCTGCTTCTCCCTTTCCCCCTACTTGTGCTCTCTCACTATCAAATAAATAAATAAAACTTAAAAAAAAAAAAAGTGCTTACTTACCTCTATTCCTTCTTGGTTTCATTTTCATGGGAACCTGGACCTTGGAAAAAATCTATACAGGCAGCCAAAGGATGCTTTATTCTATTACTGAGCATCGACTGCATGCAAGGCCCTGGGCCAAAGCAGGTGGGAATACAGAGGTAAATGTGAAAAGTAACTGTAAAGTTCATCATCTTAAAGAAAATGGTGGGGACAAAGCCATGAAGGAGCAGAATTTTCCTATTTTATTAAAGTTAAGCTGGCATAAACTCGAATGAGAGGTTTTATAACTTCAGGATGTTAAATGTAACCCACATGGTACCAACAAAGAAAATAGCTATAGAATATATGTAGAAGAAAATGAGAAAAGAATTTAAACATTTCAATACCAAAAAATCAACTAAACACAAAAGACTGTAATGCAGGAACAAAAAAAACTATAAGGCATTTAGAAAACAAATAGCAAAATGACAGAATTAAGCCCCTCTTTCCTAGCAATTACCTTAAATGTAAATGACAATCTAAAGACAGAGATTGGCAGAATAGACAGGAACACAGGATCTGCTATCTGCTATCTACAAGAGACTCACTTGAAATCCAGAGACACAAATAGATTGAAAATAAAAGCATGGAGAAAGATGTTCCATGCAAATAGTAACCAGAAGAGAGCAGGAGTGGTTCTACTAATATCAAACAAAATAGACTTATCTGTCTGTCTGTCTATCTATCTATCTATCTATCTATCTATCTATCTATCTATCTATCTATCTAAGTAAGGCTCCATGCCCAACGTGGGGCTCAAACTTACGGCCCTGAGATCAAGAGTTGCATGCTCTCCCGATTGAGCCAGCCAGGCACCCAAACAAAATAGATCTTAACTCAAAGATTAGAAGAGACAAAGAAGGACATTCTATATTTTTAAAAGTTCAGTACAGGGGCGCCTGGGTGGCTCAGTCGTTAAGCGTCTGCCTTCGGCTCAGGTCATGATCCCGGGGTCCTGGGATTGAGCCCCGCATCGGGCTCCCTGCTCAGCGGGAAGCCTGCTTCTCCCTCTCCCGCTCCCCCTGCTTGTGTTCCCTCTCTCGCTGTGTCTCTCTCTGTCAAATAAATAAATAAAATCTTTAAAAAATAAATAAAATAACAGTACAGCAGGAGGATACAACAATTACAAATCTTCATGCACCTGATGACAGACTGAAAATATATGAAGCAAAACTGACAGAATTGGAGGAAGAAATCCGACACTTCTACAGTAGTAGTTGGGAGAGGTCAGCGCCCGAGAGGACTTAACCCAATAAACCAGCTAGATGTAACAGGTGTAATACAGAGCATTCTACCCACCAACAGCAGCATATACATTCTTCTCAAGTGAACATGGGACATTTTCCAGGACAGACGATAAATAGTCTCAGTAGATTTTAAGCTAGATACCGGGGCGCCTGGCTGGTTCAGTCGGTGGAGTATGCGACTCTTGATCTTGGGTTATAAGTTCAAGTCCTAAATTGGGTGTAGAGATTACTTAAAATCTTTAGAAAAGTAAAAAATAAAAGATACCATACAAAGTAGCTTCTTTAACCACAACAGGATGAAGTTAAAAAGAAACAAGCGATCATCCTCCATAAAAAGACATGAAGGAACCTTAAGTGCATATTGCTGAGTGAAAGAAGCCAGGCTGAAAAGGCTACTTATTGTATGATTCCAACACTGTGACATTCTGGGAAAAGGCAGAACTCAGGAGAGAGTAAAATCAGTGGTTGGAAGGGATTAGGAGGAAGGAAGGGATGAATTAGGTGGAGCACAGAGCTTCTTTAGGGCTTAACGCCCTATTCTGTATGATATGGTAACGGTGGACACTCAACATTATGCACCGATCAAGACCCATAGAACGTATAGCACAAGGAGTAGACCCTAATGTCAACTATGGACTTTAGTCAATAATAATGTATCAGTATTGGTTTGTCAGTTGTAACAAATGAATCACACTAAGATAAAACATTAATAATAGGAGACAGGCAGTTGGCAGGGGGAATCTATTTAAAATTATAATATTCATATAATAATTTTTGGCAGCTAAATATATTCCATCCAGAATTTCTTGTAAAAAAAGAAATAGAACATCAAGTCCCTCTGCCCCACCAAATAGTACACGATACATTTCTGACAGTCACTGTAAGTAAGGCTGGTTTGGTGGAGCAGTAGGTCAGAGGGTTTATGGGAATGGTTTCCCTTTAGTGCTGGACCATTCCTACTTATTATTCCCTCGCAAACTCGCAGTTGTATCAAAGTTATTTATTTTCTTAAGCAGGCTCCACACCCAGCATGGAACCCAACACAGGGCTTGAACTCACGACCCTGAGATCGAGACCTGAGCTGAGATCAAGAGTCAGACACCGAACTGACTGAGCCACCCAGGCGCCCCTGTATCAGGGTTATTTTAAGTTTTTTCTGGCCTTCTGTTTCTTCTTAGACTCAAGTGTTCCCACATGCCAGGGAGAACTGAGGCGTTGGAAGACCGGTCACTACACTTTGATCCATGACAACAGCAAGACTGAATTTGCCCTAGACCTACTTCTGTACTGTGGCTGTGAAGGTAAGAGGCAGGAAGGACAACAGTGAAGGGGCAGTCTCCTGGTGACCCCCTTCAGCTGACCAATTCAGAAGTGATGTGCCTTGGCCGGGATCGCAGATCATAGAAGCTTTCTGTTGGAGGGGATCTTGGGGGTCATGAACTTCAGTCTCCCAACCCAAAGGATTTATATCTGACTAAGGAATGGGGGGATGTGGACCAAATCATAATTTCCCTCCAAATAACCGTCCTTCCAGGTGCGTTTTATATTCAATTCTTAGTTTTCATTTCTTACTCAGTGTGGATTGAATGGTAAATTCAAGCTCATAAGTCATAGAGTTGGTTACTACAGAGCTCCCAGAACCTCCAGCTTTAAGCAGCATGGGATTGGCAGTGGAAGCAGAGGATGGAACTCCTGCAGTGAGAAATTTCTGAATGCTGTTTGTTTTCCCTTTGTAAGGCTGGGAGCCAGAATATGGTGGCTTTACTTCCTACATTGCCAAAGGTGAAGATGAAGAGGTAAGTTGCTTCTGACAGCAAACTGCCCTTTTTAGTTCTTAAGGTTTCATTCTTTAGAAATCCAATTTTTATGACCTTCTGCCAGTGTCTTTAGCTGATAAATCCATGATGGTCTGCCTGGCAGTGGTTCTAATTTCTAGTAGAAAGTACTTGGCAGGGAATAAAGATGCCACAGGATAATCCGTAAGCATTGCTTCTACCCTACTGAGAAATTCCATGTAAGCTAAGAGTTACATGGTGCATTCCCATGAAATCTTTCAATATATAAGAAATAAATGCACTGGGTAAAATCGTTTTGGGTATGTGTTGGAATGGGGCTCATTGGAAAATGCCTTGACAGCCAGAGCAATAGTTCCTCCTAGTAAAGGATCATTTAAAAGATCCTTATCGCCAGTCTAAGTACATGATGTGAAAACATGGTGAATCATGAAGAAAAGAGTTGAGAATAAGTTCGGTGTTCTGATGTGTCATTGTATTTGCTTATTTCAGCTGCTAACAGTGAATCCAGAAAACAACTCTTTGGCACTGGTCTACAGAGACAGAGAGACTCTGAAATTTGTCAAGCATATTAACCACCGAAGCCTCGAACAAAAGAAAGCCTTCCCAAATAGAACTGGTTTCTGGGACTTCTCATTTGTCTATTATGAATGACAGGGCTGGGCAAAGCTGAAGGAAAGAGACCCTCAGGACTGGGAAGCATGCAGGAGCCACAAGGTGACCTGTGTGACGGTGTCCTTAAAATCTGTGTGTGGTAGGACTCATCATCACTGTCCTCAATCTAGACCTTGAGCTTGGAGCGAGGTACTTCTCTCTTGATTAAAAAAAAAAAAAGGCTTTTTTGTCTTTTTTTTTTTTTAACATTGAGTTTTTCATTTTCCATAATGACCTTCCTTAGTGATTTTTTAAAAGTTTTTGTGTGTGGTAAAATATACACAACGTCAAGTGTACCATTTTAACCATTTTTAAATGTACACTTCAGTGACATTCAGTATGTTCACATGGCTGTGCACCCGTCACCACCATCCACCTCCAGAACCTTTCCATCTCCCCAGACAGAAGGTCTGTCCCCGTGAAAGCATAGCCCCCCACCCCCAGCCCCTGGCAGCCCCCATTCCACTTTCTTTCTGTCTGTCTGTTCTTAGAAGTGGAACAATACAATATTCATCCTGCAACTGGCTTATTTCACCGAGCATAAAGTCTTCAAGGTTCATCCGTGTTTCCAGTGATTTTTTTTTTTAATACTCAAGGCCGATTCTGCCCTTCCTAATCGCACTGGTTTAGAACATTGCAGAAACTTCTAGCCTCTTCTTGCTGGGCTCATGATACTTCCTCCCACTGCTTATGGCTTTGTTTCACTGACTCTCCTAGGACAGTGTAGACTTAGATGACGGTGTTCCTGCCTTGGTAAACTCGGGCCTGGCCCAAACCACATGGCCCCCGCCTCAGGAGACTTCTGGATGGTAGAGAGGGCTGCTTGTGCCCTGTATAGTGGCTCCTGGGGCTACTGCCTTTCCATCCTGGAGTTGGGATTCTGGCCTCATGCATCTTTCCTTTTCCTAAACACTCTAGGGTCGGCTATAAAACTTGTTGCCTTTTTTTCTTTAAAAGGACAAAGGATAAAGGCCCCATCAAAATGCCAAGAGGCTGTGCACTCTGTTACATTCTTTTCCCCTGGACTATCGTGCGGGTTACATGAGAAGTACCACATGTCCATGTGGGTGTGCCAAGTGGGCATCGGGGTCACTGCATCTTTACCTGAAAGATGCTGTTCTCATTCCATTCTTGTCTTCTCATTTCCTCTCTCTTTTTTACACGTATTACTAGCTGTTACCATAGCTTTTATTGGGGGTTTTATTAATCAAGAGCAAAAGCACTGGGCTTTTATCTTCGTTAATCTCGTAACACTTTGAGTACTGACTCTATTCTAAAGTTGACCTTAAATGAGAGAATGAGGTTCACTTTCTTTTAGGTTGATGGCTTTAAAATTTAATTTCGCACCCCAGTCAGTAAAAAATGTTTTAGCGTTTATACCCATTATATGGATATGTGTCTAGAAATTTTTCACATGCACTAATATTCAGTATTGTTACAAAACATATCTTTTTCCCAGGTGAGGTGAGAAAGAAGCACCTAGAACTAGTGTTCTAATGGTGTCTTCCCATGCCCACACGGTACTGGGCCAGTGTACATGCATACTGTTTTGGAGACCACAGTTTTTCACCATGGTATAATAACACTCACGGATTACACCTACTGTGTAACTCATGGCTTACATTTCAAAGCTTGCCTTTTCTTTTCAGTTGCTACAGACTGATTTCACTCACTTGCTTTCTGGTGTGTTTTTATGATGGGGAGAGAGAGGGGTGAGGTTCTAGTGAACCCGTCAGTGGCGTAACTGGAAGCGGAGGGCCCAGGAGAAAGTGCCAGGCAGGTGAAACCATCACATACGCCAAGCTGGGAAAATAGAGACTCATGGCTCTAGGTGACACGTACGATGCCACCCAGCTTGTCCTGTTCTGGAGTGCTCTGTCTAAACCTTAGCAAACTACACAAGCGTTAAAATGTGCTTATTAGTTTCTCCTTAATCTCAATGTGTCTATGGTCTGTCAACATGGCAGAATCTTCTATACACTATGGAAAAGGATTTCGGTGCCTGAAGGGAGAGCGAGTCCCTGAGGGCCAGACTCTGATGTTTGTGTCCGTTACATTATCTACAACAGCTCCTCTTAGAGGACCGTGTAGCTTTCACAGGTCCCTTTCCTGCACTGAAGACATCAGTGACTAAGAAGCTGTTTTTCCTAGTACTTCATTCTTCCTCTTGATCTTTAGGGCTTCTGCCAGTGTCAAAAACTGTTTAGTGGCAAAAGAGGAATTAAAACGTGGGCATCTTTGAAATACTTGTTTCAGGTAAGAGCTATGATGTTCACCTGTATAATATATGGCATCTTCTCTCTTAATTCTTAACAGTGAACCTCCAATTCTTATTCCTTTTAGTAAAGATTTTTTTTTCCCCCAAAGAGAGCAGCTTTATATTTTTTCAGATTATATATATAATACATGTTCATTGTGAAGAAGCAGAACATGGAAAAATGTAAAGGAAAGGTCATCCATCTGGAATCCCACCATCCTGTGACAGCCACTGTGGTACTTCGTAATGTACTGAGACAGAGAATGTGCCTTCCAGAGACTGCTTTGCCACTTCCTACAGCTGCATAAGGTCGCCCCCTAAGAACAAATCCCATTTATATGTTCATAATGATGGAAATTAAGAACGTTTTCATAAAGTTATTTTGAGAGCATATTAGCATTCTATTAGGAGGAAAAATAAAATGTTTAAGGAAGAACTCTATTAATAATCTAACTTCTGTCCCCCATTTTAAAGATGTGGAAAATGAAGCCCAGAAGGGAAAGAGGCTGGTTTTGAACCTGGTTTTGAACCTGGCTTTTCTACTGCTCATTGACTGGCTCCCACACTCCACTGAATGCGGTGGTTTCTTTCCCGCAGAATACTGAAGGAAAAAAAAATCACTGCTTGGGCTACCTCTCTTAGACCAGTATTTCTTCAGCCAGAAGCTTTGGCTGTCGTATGTCTTCGGTACCAGTGTGTATTTCCTTATATGCCACTGACAGTGAGAAAATGCAAAGCCCGTTAGAAGGGTCCTTGTGACACCAGCTTTCCATCCCTAATGAACTGAATGTTCCTGCAAAAACACACGATTTCTTTCTCTGATTGATGCAAAATCAGCTCATGTAGACAGTTCTGAAAACTACTTGGGAATCATCCATGTGACATCATTTTAGGAAAAGCAGATTTCTGTACCATACAAATAAAAAGATGAGTCAGGAGCTTCAGCATCTAGTGTGGGCAGGGGCCAGATGGGAAAGAGGCAAAATGCAAAACACCAAGCTGCAAACGGGTTCCTTACTGTACTTCAGTTTCAAAGTGAAAGCGGAGATAATTTAGTTCTGTGATCACAGGCCTCTGCACTGGCAGATTTGTAACTGCTAATTATAAACTTTGAAACATAAATAATGTTGGAACTCATTCTTGTAAAGCACTGCTAGGGTTGCATAATTGTTGTAAAGTCCCTAGTTCTGTGATGTTGGAAGCTCCTGATGGACTGGCTGAGGATAGGCAATTCCATGGAGAGCAGCAGGTGCTTCTCTGTGCTCAGAGCACTGGCTCAGCACCACTGGGAGGAGAAAGCTGATTGAGATGCAGCCCCTGTTCTCAGTAGAGGATTAACATCGATCTAAACACAGAATGTAATAAGGGTTAAGGAATAGCCACGGGAGGGGAAGATCTCCTGAGGAGAAAGCATTTGAGCCAAGCCTTGATGTATGTGGGTAGGAAGACATGTGGGAAATAATAAAAACCATACTCTTTCAAAAATATTGAGTACCTGAATTTGGCAGGGGGCGGGAGACTTTTTTTTAAAGGGATGCTCGAAAAATGACTTCAACGCTTTCTCCCAGATACCAGGATCCTCAAGATCAGCTTTTCAGTGAAGGCTCAGTGTTCACTTAAAGCTTCAACAAAACGCAGCAACAAAATAAGAGTTCAAGCTGTGACTTCTTAGAAGGCCTCAGATTCTATCAGGATAGAAAAATATGGCAACAAAACAGAGAGGCAACTGATAACCAAATAGTTTTTCTCCTCCTTAGGCTGAACACGGTGACTTATAAGAGGAAAAGAGAAGGTAGAAGGTTTTATGAATATTTTCATCTCATCCAGTCTTTACATGACTGGGAACAGTTGGAATAGCAGGAAGGGCCATGGCTACTCGGTTTCAAACCCACACCAGCACTCACCAAGCTGTGAGACCCTGTAGAAAACATTCTGCCTCTCTGATCCAAGAGGATCAAATTAATGTGAAAATCATCCTTTGTAACCTGTAAGTCAGGACTATTTAAAGACATTCTACTGCAGGTCAACGCCTTCGAGACTTGCTATGAGTATTTTTAGGGCTAAGAAGGAAGCTTTTTGGCTGAAGAATAACTGAATGACCTTTGATGAGATTATTCTGTTAGGATATGACCTGAGCCAAAGGCAGACACTTAATGACTGAGCCACCCAGGTGTCCTGAATAGTGCCATACAATTTAAAACCAGCACCAACTAAAGATTTTAATCTCAAAACGTATAGGTTAGACTATGGTTAAAACAGAAAAAGACTCTGGGGCGCTTGGGTTGCTCAGTCGGTTAAGCATCTGCCTTCGGCTCAGGTCATGATCTCAGGGTCCTGGGATCGAGTCCCGAGTTCGGGCTCCCTGCTCAGCGGGGGAGCCTGCTTCTCCCCCTGCTTGTGCTCTCGCACTCTCTCTCTGTCAAATAAATCTTTTAAATTAATAAATTTTTAAAAAACAAAAAGACTCAAGAGTGGAACTCGAGTTTTGCCAGTAGCTCTGTGACTCTGGCAAGTAATTAATCCCTGTGTCTCAGTTCCCTCATCTTTGAAGCACACAAAGAAGATGCTTTACTACTTTCAGGGATTATGAAAAATAATACAGTATATGTGGGTGTCTTGTTTTTTTTAAGATTTTATTTATTTGACAGAGCACAAGCAGGAGGAACAGTAGAGGCAGAGGGAGAAGCAGGCTCCCCGCTGAGCAGGGAGCCCGACATGGGGCTCGATCCCAGGACCCTGAGATCATGACCTGAGCCGAAGGCAGACGCTTAACCATCTGAGCCACCCAGGTGCCCCTATGTGGGTGTCTTTTGAGCTTATAGGTTGAAAATGTTAAACAAAGGTATTCTAGGGCATAGTCTCATAAAAATTAGGATTCCACAAAGCTCACATTTCAGGAACAGAAGAGGTCATCCTAAATGCCTAAATGGAAGAAACTCGTAAGATTAATTTACCACAGGGGGACGGCCTGTCTTCCCCACTACTTAGGAATGCTGTTAAGAAGTGAAAACTAGCGAATGTTTTCGTCATTAAACCAGTCCTGGAATCTACCTGAAGGCAAAACTTTCACTCTTAGGGAAGGAGCTGCTAGCTGTTGGTACAGACACCAGCTTTCTCCGCCTTGCCGACACACAGCTGGTGATATTTCCTAGCCTCTCTGCAGTGAGGTGTGGCCATGTCAGCTGACAGAACGCAAGTAGGAATGATAATATGCTATTTCTAGATCACAGCTCTGAGAAAAGCTTTCCCTGTTCTACTGACTTGGACATAAATCATGGCAAGGCCTTCTCACATCGGGTTCCTGGTGCCATCAGGCCTTCATCGTATGCAATGAACGTGAAAATAGTCACCCAAATCCATTTCCTGAAACTCCTTTCTCTAGAGAACTCCAAGAAAGGCTGCCCTAGAGGATGACATGGCTGCATGATCGCAGGAAGCGGGGTCCCTGAATAACTATAGAGACATCCTGACATAAATGAGAAATAAATGGGTCATTATGAACTTTGAGGTCTATTAGTTTCAGTAGCTAACATTACCCCCAACTAACAGATCAACTTCAACTGACTCTCCCTTAAATGCAGGTGTGTTGCGTATACCCACCCGTCAGTGATAAAAGGCACACAAATCCAATACCCATGCTTGTGTTTTCCTCCACATCATGCAAATGGTTTCCGCAATTCTAAGACGGTGGTGACTACAGTTAACACAAAGTGCAATTCCTAAGTTTTAATGAAAAAATTTTTAATTACAAATTCAATTACAATTTCAAGGAAGAAGATGTATCTATATATCTAATACCAATTTTACATACATACTGAAAAACAACTTTGAAGCCCTAACATTTTAAAAGTATTCCCCTCCTCTACACAAACCTGGTATTATTCGGTAACAGTGCAACTGATTCTAAACATAGAAAGGGATGCAGTGGTAGTCTGCATTTGTACCATTCACCAAGGCTATTGACATTCCCAGCACCTGGGTTCACCAGGATGTGATTCAAGCAAACTAGCCTCGATTTTTAGGGAAAAACCCTTTTTAGGAATTTCATTACCTATTCTTTCCTTTCCTAAGAAGAAGCTGTTCCCACCCGCATGATTCTGAACAGCGTGTTGATGTTGTTGCTTCGAATCGCATCCCGACAAGCAGTGATCACCTGGTTCTTTGGTTTTCCAACTGTGTGGGATGAAACATCAAATCAGTACAATCCAAAAGATGATTAAAAGTGAAATTATAAATCAGAGTCCAGCTTTAAAACAGCATAAAACTAGGGTAGAAAAGATATATATGGTGGGCAAATTTAATTTGTCTTACCACTCTCTAAAAAAGGTAACTCTGTGAGGGAATTTATCACAAACCAAACCTAGGGACCATCTCAAACCTAGAAATGAAGTCAGTTTTATAGAAGAGGATCAAAGCATAGATCCACCTAACAGAAGATTATTTTTTTTTCCCTAAAGATAAGTAATCTCTATACCCAACATGGGGCTCAAACTCATGACCCCGAGATCAAGAGTTGCGTAGTCTTCATACTGAGCCAGGTGCCCAAGCAAAGAGTATTTTTTTTAAAGATTTTATTTATTTGAGAGAGAGAATGAGAGATAGAGAGCACGAGACGAAGAGGGTCAGAGGGAGAAGCAGACTCCCCGCTGAGCAGGGCACCCGATGCGGGACTCGATCCCAGAACTCCAGGATCATGACCTGAGCCAAAGGCAGTCGTTTAACCAACTGAGCCACCCAGGCGCCTGCAAAGAGTATTTTTCTAAAAGGAGGTCAAAGCATTGAGCCAAACAACAGATTTCAGGTATAAATCTCTGGCAATATTTCTGCTTCCTTTGATTTATTCTATGCTCTTTTTCTATATTTTAAGTTGGACACGTAGCTCATTAATCTTTAGTCTCCCTTTGTAAAAAACAGGTATATTTAAGGCTTTCCCTTTGGGTATATGTCACTAGGTTTTCCCTGGAGGTGCAGCAAGATCTAAGAAAAGGGGCTGAAAGTTTTCTTTCCCTCTGAAGTCTGCAGACTGACTAAAGCCAAACTGCGGCCAAGCTGGGTATCAAAGGTATGCTGCTGTCGGCCCCAGTATGAATTCTAGAAGCTACCACTAGCTCTAAGAGTTCTCATCCCCAAATTACAGACTACTTATAGTGCTACAAAAAGAGACTTACCCCGCAGACGACCAGCTCTTTGAATGGCCTGATTTACTGCTTTGAGGTTCCCCAGGAGCTCCATGTGGTTGTTACAACGAATTTTGTATCCATTTAGCAAGTCTTTATTGAGGTCGTACAGTTCCATGTAGCGGTTCTTCATGGTTTTCCTGTGTAATTCAACAGAAGTGTATTACCATCACTGTACCTCAATATGGCAGGCTGAGACGAAAACACTTGCAAATTTCTTACAGAAAGAAAACACCAAATTTTTAACTGAAATGTTTGCTTTGAAACATTGAGAAGTTCCTATCAAAATATCCCATTTCTTCCAGATACATGGAAGACAAGTGGCCCTTCTTGGTTAATTGGTCCATGGAACCGAGAATCATTAAGTGCCCACTGTGCTGGGGAGTAAGGAAAGGCAGGAAAGGCAAGAAGCTAGCTTCACAGTTTCTGATGAATATTCATTGGGCAAAAGTGACCTTATTCTTAATATTTTTAGACAACTAATAAATTCAGCTTCTGATTTTATCAAGGTTTTAAGAAATAAACCTTAAACTTAAAACCACACTGAGACATTACTACACAACGATGAAAATGACTAAAATAAAATAAACTGATAAAGACAAATACTGGCAACGATGTAGAGCAACTGGAATGCTCCCGCCCCACTGATGGGAGTGCAAAATGGTACAGCTACTTTGTAAAATGACTGCACAGTTTCTTTCAAGTTAAATACACACTTACTATGAAACCCACAAATCCCATTACAAGTATTTACCCAAAATAAGTGAAAACATGTCTGCAAAAAAACTGTATGCAAATGTTTATAGCAGCTTTGTTCACAATCACAGGAGTTTGGAAACAACCCAATTCAATCAGTGAGTGGATAAACAAAGTATGGTATATCCCTTCAGTGGAACAGTACTGTAGCCAGCAATAAAAAGTAACAAATTACTGACACAGGCAACAACATGGATGAATCTCGAAAGCATGAGGGTAAGTGGAAGAAGCCAGGCTCAAAAGGCACATACTATATGATTCCATGTATATGACATTTTGGAAAAGGCAAAACTACAGGGAGAGAAATTGGATCAGTGGGTGCCAAGGACCAGAGGTGAGGGGGTTTGGGGGTACTGATGCAGAGAGGCACAAGGGTGCTGGAAATAGTCTACATCTTAACTGTGGCAATAGCAACATGGTTTTATATGTTTCTAAAATTTATGAACTGTAAACCTTAAAAGGGTGAATTTTCTGCTTGTATATAATTTATATACCAACTAAGTTGGCTTTAAAAAATAAAAATATACATCTGAATCTCTAAATGAAATATAAATAATTCAGGAAAAAAGGGATTTAGAGGTTGGTGGTCACTTTCCTCCAGTTTAGCAATCAAATGCCTAAACAACAGCTGACTGAAAAAAGAAAAAAATAAAAAAGAGAGAGAGAGTAGAAAAGGTGCCCTGGAGATAAAGTTGGCCAGCAAAAGCAAAAACCTAATATACCTCAAAGAACAGGAAGAAAATGAATTGCAAAGTAAGAGGCAAACAGTCTCAATTTACAAAGGATACAAATTCGCAACTGGAAAAATTAAACTATAACATAATTTAGTAAAGTAGATTATAAAATCAATATACAAAACTTAGCAGTGTTCATATATTCAAACAAAAAAAACAGAAGACGTAATGTGGAAGAAAGATCCTATTTACAACTGCAAAAATAAAACAGCTGGGCATAAACTTAACAAGAAATACTAATATCAACATGAAGGACCTAAAACATGACTGGAACACATGTAAACACATACCACGGTCTTAGAAGGCTAAACATCCTTGTAACAATGTCAGATCAAGTTCATAAATTTAACATGATCCCAAAAAAAACACCTATTTTTTTTTCTGGAGCTCAAAAAGATAAAGTTCACTGGAAAAGACAAGCCCAGTAGGCAGGAAGACCATAAAAAGGAAAACAACAGGGGCTGGGAGAAGGGGCACCTAGCCATACCAGAAAACATACAAAGTACCTATAAAGAAAAAAATAGTAGTGTCAAATGAAGAGACAAGACCAGTAGAACAGGATAAGGAATCCAGAAATAGACCCAAGTGCATATGAAAATAAGATACATGATAAAGGCAAGCATCTCAAATCATTGAGAAAAAATTGACTTTTAAAGTAATACTACTAAAACAGCACAGAAAAAGAGAAAACTGATTTTACCACTGTTATGCCAAACACCAGGATAAACTCCAACTGGAACAAAGACAAACGTAGAAGAGGAAACCATACAAATACTAAAAGAAAAAGAAATAGATGAATTATTCTATAACCTCGGGGTAGAAGTTTAATTAATGACCAATTTGACTATGTGAAAACTAAAAAGCTGCTACATGGCAAAAGCAAAAATAAATTTTAAAAAATCTAAGCAAAGGACAGATATAAATGACAAACTCTGCATCTCATATCACAAACAATTAATATACCAATATATAAACACTCAAAATAATTAAATAGTTCACACACGAAAAGAAATACAAATGGCCCTTAAAACAATGAAAAGAGGAGGGGGGCGGAGCAAGATGGCGGAGGAGTAGGAGACCTGGATTTCGTCTGGTCTCAGGAATTCAGCTGAATAGGGATCAAACCATTCTGAACACCTACGAACTCAACAGGAGATCGAAGAGAAGAGTAGCAACAACTCTCTGAACAGAGAAGCGACCACTTACTGGAAGGTAGGACGTGCGGAGAAGTGAATCCGAGGCGATATTC
>NW_027397118.1:83179-92210 GCF_003265705.2 Callorhinus ursinus | reverse complement strand
AGCTGGTGAGAATTTACCTGTAACTAAGGATTGCTCAAGTAAATAAGGTATGTGTTTTTTCAAAGTGAGAGGAGATATTCTAGCAGTATGTTCATCAGAGGTCATAAGCCAACACCAAACTACCTACCTCTTTCATTTCATAATTACTGCTACCAAATAACTCATTCATGTCATTTCCCCCTTCTATGAAAGAACATCCAAAGGGTTCTAAAGTACAAAAACATTGAAAGAGAAAAGCCTGACACTCACCCTCTGTGCCCGTTCTGCAATGACAAAGTTGACATAGCTGAGTGGCTCTCTGGCAGGGTCGGGGCTGGTCAGCGCATACATGGAGAAGCGGGGAAGCTGTCTTGTCAGTTCAAACACATGAAACTGGGTGCTATGGTCAACCAATGGAGCACAAGAAGAGAAATGGGTTGTGTGGAATATTATTTCAAAATGCAAGGCCCAGAAAATAACTATAAAGTCACTACTGGGTCATCGAGTTGTTATTTGCGGGTTTCGCTCAAGGGGAAAAACCCAAAAACCTTGAGCATTAAGTACTACTACAGTAATGGGGTTTGGGATTAGCAAGAACATGAGTCTTATACATACACACAGACATGCACCAAGGGTTTAAAATGCCCTTTTTTTATTTTTGAAAGATTTCAAATTTGGGAAGTAAAAGTCATGGGAAATCTTACCTGGGTGGGTAGAACCATCAGATGGCTCCTTTGGCCCCCCCAAAATCCGTGGCACAACAGAAAATCTACCCATTTGCCCTCCTCTAAGTGCTGGCTAGAAATGAACTGTGATTGCAGAGAGTCACCTGCTTCTGTAACCCACGAAGGTTTTCAAGTGCAGATCCACAGGGACATCTTTGGGAGGCGTAATTGGGATGCGGATGGAGCTGGAAAGGTTGTGAATGCTGGGGTGTACCACGTGGCTTTCACCTAGAAAAATTCCCTCGGCAAAAATCAATACCGCTCGGATGATGGTGTCTACAGAGAAGAAAGAAAACGGCAGTTCAAGAACCACTCCAAGATGGCAAAGGTATCCACAGACACCAGCTATAAATAATTTCTTACCATTAGAGGTGGAAATACACAATTCTGCATGAGCAGCCTGGGTCTCATGCCCCAGATTGACCGAGAGGGCGGTGTGCAGCTTGGTATTGGCTGGGATGATACCCCGAAGTCCATCAGCCTCACTCTGTGGACCGCTCAATTCAGCCTGCAAAACATGCCCCCACTTCCAACTCAGTCACCAAAGCAGTGAACTAATGTCAATTTTAAATAATATGGTTATTCGGCTTCAAAAGATTGACTCCCAACCATCTGATATTAATCTGATTCTTTAGAATTCAGAGGACTTACCTCATTATCACTCCCTTTCTCTACCCAGCCTCTTCCCAAGGGAAAAATTCCCTGTCCCTTTCTGTGGTTCAGGTTCACTGTACCCCACCATGCCTTTTATAGTTTTGGGGTTGTTCTTTTTTTTTTTTTTTAAGATTTTATTTATTTGACGGAGAAAGACACAACGAGAGAGGGAACACAAGCAGGGGGAGTGGGAGAGGGAGAAGCAGTTTTCCTGCCGAGCAGGAAGCCCGATGTGGGGCTCGATCCCAGGACCCTGGGATCATGACCTGAGTTGAAGACAGTCGCTTAACGCCCCTGGGGTTGTTCTTTTATTTTTTTTTTTTTAAGATTTTATTTATTTATTTGAGAGAGAGAGAATGAGAGAGAGAGCACATGAGAAGGGGGGAGGGTCAGAGGGAGAAGCAGACTCCCTGCCGAGCAGGGAGCCCAATGTGGGACTCGATCCCGGGACTCCAGGATCATGACCTGAGCCGAAGGCAGTTGCTTAACCAACTGAGCCACCCAGGCGCCCGGGTTGTTCTTTTAAACAAGCAAAATTAATTCACTTAATAATAAATTCAAATACAATTACCCATGACAAGACAAATTAAAGTCCTACCTCCCAGCTCATCCTCCAGCCAGGCTTGGTACACACACACACACACACACACACACACACACACACACACACACACACACACACACACACACACACACAGGTTTTGTAGTTGTCAACTTTTATGTTGTTTTTGAAAAAGGTAAGAGATACTCTATACATATTGTTCTTGCATTTTTTCACTCAGTAAGGCCATAGATATCTTTCTGTATCAGTCCAACTACATATGCCTCATTCTCCTGAGCTGCTTAATATCCTCCAGCACACTCCTTACTACTGATCAACATTTCAGTTGCTTCCAACTGTTCACTGCCACAGTGCTACCGTAAATGTCTTTGAACACGTGTGCAAATATTTCTATAGTTCAGCTGCATGGAAGTGGGATTTCCAGATTAAAGGATACGTGCCTTCTCCCCTATGACCCTGGCAAAAAGGCCAAAGCAATCCGTGCTTCCGCCAGTGGGCAGGAGGGGCTAACACTCAGTCTTCCTTCACATTTGCCATTCCCACCTCTCCAGACTCCCACTAGCCCTAAGGAAAATTTCCGTTTCCATGAGGTCCTACCTTGGTGTTTTCCTCATAGTTGCGGAGTTCCAGCAACAGATTCTGTTTTTTCTGACTCAGCTCTCGGATCAGGTCCTGCTCTACGCTGGTGTCCATGAGGTTCCCTCTCATCTCCGCTGTGCCTGGCAGGTAGCCCCGGACTGCACAACAGGAAAAAAACCCTCACCGCATGGAAGAATACCGCAGCATAGCCAGCTCTACTTTTAAATCAACTGTCTGTTCTTAAAAACCAAAAACCTAAGTTCTCATCCCCCCCAACAAGGTGACTTTATTAGGATCCGAGGATATCCATACAAACACTTTATAGTGAAATTTCCTGGTATACTGACCCAATCAAATTGAAAATCTGACTTTTCAAGGATTTTTCCCATCCCAATTTACTTTCCCCATCCACTGCACAGCAGATGAGCTGTGTGTGACCGTCCATCCGGTAATCTCCCTCCAGCACACCAGCAATTGCAGAAGAAAAGTTGTCTTTAAAGATGACCTCCCCAGTTCGGTCACTTCGAGCATCAACCTAAAAATAAAATAAGAACTTGAAAAATAGCTTATGCTTTATTTAAAAAACACACACACACACAAAATTTTAAAGTCAGAATCAGCTCTAAAGGTCAGCTAGTCTAGCAGTTTTCAAGAGTGCTCCATGGAGCCCCATGGCTTCTCAGGAGACACCTATGACCCCTGGGGCTAAGGGCACCATAAGGGGCCACAACCAGCTACTTTCTTCTCTTTAAATAAAAGCTGTTTTGCTACTGGCCTTTACATAATGTCATTTGGAGAAATGGGTTGCCAGTTCATATACAGAGAATAGGGCAGGTCCAAAATGTCTGGGTTCAGATTCCAGCTCTGCCACTTACTATCTGTGGCCTTAAGAAAGCCTCTTATCCACTCCCTGCTTGGTCTCTTCATTTGGGGGTCAAGAACAAGAACCTGAAGAAAATAACCATACCTACACCCCACAGGGTTGGAATGAGACCTAAAGAAGTTAACACATTAAAGCACTTAGAACAGGGGCGCCTGGGTGGCTCAGTCGTTAAGCGTCTACCTTAGGCTCAGGTCATGATCCCAGGGTCCTGGGATCGAGCCCTGCGTTGGGCTCCCTGCTCAGCGGGAAGCCTGCTTCTCCCTCTCCCGCTCCCCCTGCTTGTGTTCCCTCTCTGGCTGTCTTTCTCTCTCTGTCAAATAAGTAAATAAAATCTTTAAAAAAAAAAAATAAAGCACTTAGAACAGAGTCTGGCACATAGATGTATACAGGAAATGTGAGTTCTATATAAAAACGTTATCTTTATCATCTGTGCATATAAATTATATTTACATCTAAAGTTTGAAAAACACCAAACACCAAGCTAGCTCAACCTTCCTTCATATAACCTTTTATAATAACCCTGTTTAAGAGTCTCTCTTCCATGTAAAAACTATTGAGATACCCCAGCGAGCCCTCCCATCCTCACTGAGTCTCCCCTTCCCAAGAAAGGCAAATAAATAAATGATCAGAAACAAATGAACCCAAAAAACAACAATGAAGGATAACCACTTAAAATGATGACTTTTGTTTCAAGCAAGAACAAGTGTTATCAATAAAAGGGTAGCTATAGAAAATCTGGTAGAGCAATCATTTCAATGGCCAGTGCTATTCACCATTTTTGTCTGTTCATGAACATCCTTCTGGGCAAAACTTCACAACAACCACAACCAAAATAAAGTCATTTAGGTCACAGCCTACTACTAGCTCCTACCCCTTGTCTGGAGAATGTCACATTCAAGTATCCATGCTCTCAACGACAACATGTAAGCCTGATAATTACCAATGCTAAGGTTTGTGAAGTAATGAACGGTCTGTATTTACCAAAGCCCTTAGCACATTAACTCTCAGGGCCCCTGGATGGCTTGTCGGTGGAGCATGCAATTCTTGATCTCGTGGTCCCGAGTTCGAGCCCCATGTTGAGTGCAGAGATTACTTAAAAAAAATAACAACCCTCTAACTCAGACTGAACTGAACTTACTTCTGCATTTACACAGTATTTTACAAATAAGAGTTCATTTACTAAGAAGCAAGGCTACAAATTAATATTTCTCTGGATATTCTGCTCTTTGCTTTATCCAACATGGAGGTTTTGCCCTGGAGCAGAGAATGGCCCTCCAACTCAACAAACGACCTACTAAAGGTAAAGTTAATCGGCTGTTTACATTCATTTGGTATTTCTGCACCTATATTCACATGCTGGATCTCTATATTTCCCTTTTGTATGCTATTTCTGCTAAGTGTAGATATCAGTTTTTCTACTTATATAATGAACTGTGTTAATTTTCTTATCTTTTTTTATGTTCTGGAACAGATTATATAATAGAAATTCCTTAAAATTTTGAAAGCATTTAACTCTAAAAACATCTAGGTCCGGAGTCACATTTGAAGGTAACTTTTTATTTTTAAGGTAACTTTTGATAACTTCTCAAGTCTAGTGATTTCTAATTCTTGACTCAATCATAGTAATTTAATTTATATTTATAATTTATATTTATTTTCCCCCAGAATACGGTCCATTTTACAATTTTCATGTTTCTTCCTAAAGAACACAATCTTCCCCTATAATTTTTTTATTTTTTATTTTTTTTAAAGATTTATTTATTTGTAAGAGAAAGAGAGAAACTATGTACACAGTGCGAGGGACAGAGGGAGAGGGAGACAGAAAGACAATCTCAAGCAGACGCCCCGGGGCGCCTGAGTGGCTCAGTCGGTTAAGCGGCTGCCTTCGGCTCAGGTCATGATCCCAGGGTCCTGGGATCGAGCCCCATGTCCGGCTCCCTGCTCAGCAGAGAGCCTGCTTCTCCCTCTCCCTCTGCCTGCCACTCAGCCTACTTGTGCTCTCTATCTCTCTGTCAAATAAATAAATAAAATCTTTAAAAAAAAAAAAAAAAAAGCAGACGCCCCACTGAGTGCAAAACCTGGACGGGGGGCTCAATCCCATGATCCTGACGTGACGACCTGAGCTGAAATCAAGAGTCAGACGCTCAACCAACTGAGCCACCCTGGCGCCCCAGTCTTCCCTTATCATTTTTAATGTCCACGCCAAAGACAAAACCAGGTAAAGAAGCAGGAACCAACACAACAGTTCTATAGAACCCGTTCTTCACACAACACCAGAGGAAGGTTACAAGGTCCTGGCCAAAAGCAAAGAAAAACTAAAGAAGAAAAGGCAGGAATTAGCTGATCTCCTTTAGGCAATCCAGCACTGTCACGCAAAAAAGCTAGGGCAAATGGTACCCATGGAGATCTGGCAGCTACTTAGACAGTTTCTAACAAGACAATCCTGACTTGCCAGAAGTCTGCAGAAAATTCTGATTTGAACTTAAAAAAGGAAAGAAAGCAGAAAGATTGTATTTTGAATTTTATGGCTGGGAAAACAATATGATAATATGATTCTTCCCATTAACTCTTAAGTTTTCAGTCAGTCTTAAAGATTAGAGAAGAGATATATAAACAGTTCATTATTTGCTTATTAAAATTCCTTTTTTTACGGTCCTACACCTACGATCAACCTGATTAAACTGATTCTCATTTCTTCAAGAAAGAGATTTAGAAAGATCTTCCCAAAGATTTTCTCCCAAATTGGGCTTTTAAGACCAAAAGGACACTCATTCACTTGTAGTCCTGACGCTATAGCAGGAAGAAAAAATGTGCAAAGATTATGAAGTTAACTTTGAAAGCACAGCCAAGGAAGACAAGTTTATATTCTCATGTTACTGCTTCTAAGTTGTGCTGCCAGTATATCTCAAACAAATAGTCTCTGAAGTATACATACCTGAACTCTGTATTTAAACTTACCTTCCCATTGGACCAACCAGTTATCAGTTCACACACTCCATCAGAATTAAGGTCGAAAGCATGAATGCTCATGGCGTGATTTTTGGACTGAAAAAGAATTTCAGTAATTAGTTCAGAAGTCTTTCAATAAGTATAAAATCCCTGAATGTTGGAGGCTGAATTATACTAACTTTAATTCTCCAGTATCGGGCTGTTTTGTCGTAAACTCCAACTGTGCCATTGGAAAGCGCATAACCAAATCGACTGCCATACATGGGGCAAAGAGAGGTGATTATCTGCAAGAAATATAACACATAAAAACACAACATCTTCCCATTAAGGTTCAATTTGATGTGAGGTATGGCTTTATAAAATTGCATGCCTTGCTACCAAGTGTGTTAAAATTAGATTTAAATCTGTTAGAGGGGAATGTATTTCTTTTCTCTATGATCCATGTCATCTATTTCAGAGTTGGGTAATCATAATTAAATAAACTCACAAAGTTTGCTGTTTTAGATCAAACTTATGTGGCAAGTTTCAGCAAATTATTTTTAAAAAAACAAAATTGAGTGATTAAGGATGAAATAAAGTGACGTATATAAGACACAGAAAATGTACAACAGACAGTTATAAACACTAACTCAAAAAATGTTTTAATATCCTAAGGTCTAAATTTTAAAGATTTGTAAAACCCACAATTGAATATCTTTTATGTACATGCTTTTCTTTCTATGACATAATTTATTGCTTGCTAGAGATGAAAGATGTTTTTTAGAAGAAAACATAATTCTTTGAAAAGCACAAACCCAAGCACATGGATTTGTGTATGTATGTAACAATATACAGAATGTGTATATCATACAGAAATATTTATAGGACTGTTTTTTGGTTTTTTTTGTTGTTGTTGTTTTTTAAAGATTTATTTATTTGAGAGAGCGAGAATGAGAGAGAGAGTACATGGGGGGGGGAGGGTCAGAGGGAGAAGCAGGCTCCTCGCTGAGCAGGCAGCCCGATGCAGGACTGGATCCCGGGACTCCGGGATCATGACCTGAGCCAAAGGCAGTTGCTTAATCAACTGAGCCACCCAGGCGCCCTATAGGACTGTTTGAGGATTTAACCCCTTTAAAGGGATAAAATTTTAGATACTGAACAAAATTATCCTTTAAAGTTAAAACCAAACCTTAATGATATCTAGGCTCTTGCAGATCTACTTTCTAATTCTGACACGAATACAAGAGATATTAAGAAATAAATTGTATAAAGCAGAGAATAGTTATATAATTTCCTCTACACCTACAGCTTTTCTACAAAACCACCCACTTCACTTAACTCTGAATGCAAAGTGCTGTGTAGGATTCCAGAATTTAGCTCAAGGCATTCTTTTGGCAATAGTCAGTACTGTTCAACTGCCAAACGAATTATAATTTTGCTGATCTGCGAAATGACATTTGAGCTAGGAGCAAAACCAAACCAA
This sequence comes from Callorhinus ursinus, assembly GCF_003265705.2. Lineage (NCBI taxonomy): Eukaryota > Metazoa > Chordata > Mammalia > Carnivora > Otariidae > Callorhinus > Callorhinus ursinus. Next base: position 84,417 of record NW_027397118.1, on the reverse strand, counting down.
AAGGACAGGAAAATGGCCCTGAAATGAACAATTTTATAAAGTTCAGATTTTCATAAACTTAGCCCCAAATTCTGTAAGTCCCTTCGTCCTTCATTAATTAGTTCACTAGTTTCTCTCTTTTGTTGGACCAGGGACCAGAGGACCAACAGTCAGCTCAAGTCCCTACCTCTATTTCATGGTCTCCTGTCCTTGTCTAGGATTTAGGAAAAAGATGTTCCAAAGAATGTAGCCTCCTCACATCTAGCATTGACAATAAACAGAAATCCAACAAAATCTGAATGATTCCCACCAAATTGGAAAAATTTACTACCAACGTGAATGAAAGAAAAACGATAATGTAGGACACAGCACCTGCAGACCAGTGATTCGCAAATCGGCATTTTTTTGAAGGGGGTAAGGAGGGAGTAGCAAACCCCTTTAAGAACCTAATGAAAGCTAAGGACACTCTCCAAAAAAAGAAATCACACGTTAAGCACAGACACTTAAACAGAACCCCTTAGCCTTCATTAGGGTCATTAATTTTCTCTACCTACAACTACCAGTTTACAATTAAAATAACTTGACTGTATAAAAAGCATAGTATAACTAAGTGAAAATCTATAAGCCTTGCTATAGGACAAAGGTAAATTAACTAAATCAAGGATGACACTTTGTATATCAATATGCAAGTTTTGCTTTTTGGTCTTTTTTCGTAGTTAGTGGAACAGAAGCCTGACTTTCCTAGACAGCTTCTGTAAGTGGCAAGAAGCAAGGATAAGTGGCGAGGACGCATTCTGAGGCCAGGGCCCTCAAGCTTTCTGATGCGGACTCTCAGACACAACCTGAATAAATTTTGCAGGATCCCAGCATCCTGATGGCTCAGACTCCCTTCTGCTGTGTTTGCTACCCCTTTAGAATGTTCACGAGCCACTGCTCCTTTATCGTCTTCTCCTTTCTTCCTTCAGAATGTCCTAATTCATTTTTCTGTTTCCATCTTGCCCAATCCTGGACAACCAGCTGCAAATAAATATCCTAAGAATGCTAACACTACAGTGGATGAGGGCAATCTATAGGCAAATGAAGTTTGAACTCTTTCAGAAACATCCCAGGTTCTATTACATGAGTAATTCTTTTTCTTTTTTTTCAAGATTTTACTTATTTATTTATTTGACAGAGAGAGAGAGAGAGAGAGAGAGAGAGAGAGAGAGAGAGACAGCGAGAGAGGGAACACAAGCAGGGGGAGTGGGAGAGGGAGAAGC
>NW_027397118.1:81284-83169 GCF_003265705.2 Callorhinus ursinus | reverse complement strand
ACAGCGAGAGAGGGAACACAAGCAGGGGGAGTGGGAGAGGGAGAAGCTGGCTTCCCGCCGAGCAGGGAACCCAATGATGCGGGGCTCGATGCCAGGACCCTGGGATCATGACCTGAGCTGAAGGCAGACACTTAATGACTGAGCCACCCAGGCGCCCCATGAGTAATTCTAATCACGGAGAAACCAGCCAAGTTTTCCAACATCTGATTTTAAGTTTACAGACAGAAATGTGCCTAAGAAGTACTTAATTTGAATGAAGAAGAAAAGATAAAAATCTTGTTTGTGTGCTTCATTCAATCCCATTTAATATACATGATGAGGAGGAGGCAGACAAGGCAAAGCTCAAATCCTGACCACACCACTTCATAGCCATGACCATGTGTGAGTAATTTAACAAAGAAACTTAACACCAGTTTCCTCATCAGTAAAGAGGAATAATAATAATATCTTCCTAATAGGGCTGTTGTAGGGTTAAATGAGTTTGTTCACATAAAGCACTTAGAACAGTATCTGGCATCTATTCGGAGCACAATAAATGGTTACCATTATTAGTGTTATTATCAATAGGCATTAACTCATTAAAAGAAAGGCCTTTATGTACTCCATAATTTTTCCCTTTTAATCAGTCTGTTCAAAATATATCTTTTTTTTCCCTGCCACCACCACCTCCTCCCCCTGACTCTCAAAATATATCTTGATACAGGATTTTTAAGCGCATCTTTCTCTGTAATGTGCAGTTCTGTTTAACCCCCACAGTTTTTACCCCATAACTGTATGGGTTGTGAGAAGCCCCAGCACTCTCATCTGATGTGACACTTCACGGTACTGATCAACCTTGCCCAAGGTTACCATGACTCTGACGTGGCACTTCTTACCTCTGTTTCTGTCATTTCTGCCACAATCTCGTCTTCTTTAAAAACTCGGATATCAAAATCCTCTGACCCAACAAGAAGCTGAAAGGGAAAAGAATCATGCACAGTTAGTTCAACAAGTGAACCCAGCAGAATGCCCAGAGATAAAACAAAAAACTGCATGACACTTTATACACTGCTACTGCCACCCAAGACTTTCAATCTCCCAAGAATCTGGTACTCGGGAAGGTTCCTCCCATTGGGAAAGTCCCCAGATTCAGTTAGGGAAGAAAAAGTGGCCACTACAAGGTTTTATCCTTGCATGCGGGCTGCACATCGTGCCAGAATATGTCCTTCCACCAAGCAGCTGAAAACGCTCCCTGGCTCAGTGCCCTTCTCTGCCTGCAGATGGAAGCCAGATACCAGTAGCCATGGACAAGAGACAGGTAAGTCAGCACCTGACACAGCACTTGGTGGGCTGCTCAAGAAGCTGATTCCTAGGGGCGCCTCGGTGGCTCAGTCATTAAGCGTCTGCCTTGGGCTCAGGTCATGATCCCAGGGTCCTGGAATCAAGCCCCACATCGGGCTCCCTGCTCCATGGGAAGCCTGCTTCTCCCTCTCCCACTCCCCCTGCTTGTGTTCCCTCTCTCGCTGTGTCTCTGTCAAATAAATAAATAAAATCTTTTAAAAAAGAAGCTGATTCCTAGAGAAGCCATCACAATAATTTCAAAGGCTAAGAGCCCATCTCTAAAACTTTTCGATTCCTGGGGCGTCTAGGTGGTTCAGTCAGTTAACCGGCTGCCTTTGCCTCAGGTCATGATCCCAGGGTCCTGGGACGGAGTCCCACATCAGGATCCCTGCTCAGCAGAGAGCCTGCTTCTCCCTCTCCCTCTGCCTGCCTCTCTGCCTACTTGTGCTTCTATCTCTCTATCAAGTAAATAAGTAAATAAATCTTTTAAAAAAATTATTAAAAAAATAAAACTTTTCGGGCGCCTGGGTGGCTCAGTTGGTTAAGCGACTGCCTTCGGCTCAGG